>NC_056617.1:5968128-6268128 GCF_018340385.1 Cyprinus carpio | reverse complement strand
TTCTAAGTGGTTGCTAGGGCTTTTTGGGTGGTTAGTAGAGTGTTCTGGTTGCTAGGGCATTGCTACATAGACATAGCACATTACTATACAGTTGCTTGGGAGTTCAGGATGGTTGTTATGGTAGTGCTATATGGTTGCCAGGTTATTCTGGTTGGTTACATTGTTAGGTGGTTGCTAGAGCATTGCTATGCTGTTGCTGGGGTGATCCAAATGGTTGCTACATTTACATTTATGCATTTGGCAGACACTTTTATCCAAAGTGTCTTACAGTACATTCAGGCTATACATTTTTTAGCCATGTGTGTTCCCTGGGAATCGAACCCAAGACCTTTTGCGCTGCTAATGCAATGCTCTACCACTGAGCCACTGGAACAGGTTGCTAAGATGGGGGGGTTCAGGGTGGTTGCTAAGACACTGATATGCTGTTGCTAGGGAAGTCCAAATGGGTGCTAGGGTGTGCTAGGTGTACTTGCTAGGGCATTGCTATGCAGTTGCTAGGGTGTTCCGGGTGGTTGCTAGGGCATTGCTACATGGTTTCTAAAGCATTTTCAGGTTGTTCTAGGGCATTGCTATGCAGTTTCTAGGGAGTTCAAGATGGTTGTTAAAACATTGCTATATGGTTATTATGTTATACCTGTTGGTTACATTGTTAGGTGGTTGCTAGAGCATAGCTATGCTGTTGCTAGGGTGGTCCATGTGGTTGCTATGGTGTTCTTTTAACTAGGACATCACATTATTCTTTAAGTGTTCTGGATGGCTTTAGGGCATTACTATACAGTTCCTAATGAATTTATGGTGGTTGCTAAGGGTTTGCTATGCAGTTGCTATGACATTCTGGGTGCTTCATAGTTTCTTATGTGTTATTGGTGTTTCAAGTGCATTACTATGCAGTTGCTAAGGAGTTCAGAATGGTTGTTAGGATACTGTAATATAGCTGCTAGGTTTATACCAGTTGGTTTCATTGCTAGGTGGTTCCAGGGCATTGCTATGCAGTTGCTAGGGTGTTCTGGGTGGTTGCTAGGGCATTACTACGTAGTTTCTTAGGTGTTGTCATGTGGTTCCAAGCCATTGCTATGCAGTTGCTAGGGTGTTCCAGGTGATTGGTAAGGCAATGCTACATAGTTTTGTAGGTGTTTTCAGGTGGTTCCAGAGCATTGCAATGCAGTTGCTAGGGTGCTCTGGGTGGTTGCTACATGGTTTCTTAGGTGTTTTCATGGTGTTCCAGGACATTGCTATGCAGTTGCTAAGTATAAAAACCACTAATGACCATTTCCAAACAAGTTAGATACTATATATGTTGTAACATCCAGTTTTTATTCTAGTTATATAATATAAAAGAATAAACCTTACAGTAGATCTTTTTCCAAAGGCCATAAATCACCAACATCATGCTATGGCTTACAGGAAAACCCACTAATGGATAGAAGATTAAAGAATGATGTCTGTCCATGTGATTTACTCACATTAGAGTTGAAAAGATTTTATAGGATAAAGATATTTTCTCTGATTCCAAGTAACAAGCATCAGAATGTCACATCAGTGAGAAGACATGCTTGAAATGCTCGACAGATGGACAGACACGTGAGCGAACACGTTTGTTATTTGTTCCTCCATTCTTAACTGAATGTGAAAGCCAGATTATGGCGGAATGTGATGTTTACAAGTAGGATTTCTAAATATCCCATATCTTATCAAAGAAAATAAATCTCTCTGGCCACTTCCCCTCACACTCATCTGATACATTAGATTTCAGCAAGACGTCCTAGATTTCAGCGCACTGAATCGTGATGCGCTGACAACCCCTGAACTTTCACAGACCTTTTCTGTGTTTCTGGAGAAAGAAAATGCATTTATCAATTGGTGAAAGACGCTGCAGCAAGATGACTTTTGGATCAGCTGCCTTCTCTTTACAAAGCTTTTGAACTTCAGTAATCGAAGTGTCAGATGTTTTTGTGCTCTGAGGTAAAACATAGCCGACAGGGTTGAGTTGCCAAATCCTCTACACACACACATGCAGCAGCGACCCAGGGAATGTTTTTATTGATCGGTACCTTGGCTTGAATTAGTCGGTAAATAAGGGACTCATCAGAGAAAACTGCCTGTTAGGTCACAGAATCTGGATAGTTTTAAGATAATTCTACTAGGTCTGAGCTTAGTAAACTGTACAGTTTGCTTTTATTTCTTGTCTGTGTCTTCATGTAGTCTCCATAACTTGGAGTTGCATTCCTATGAAAGGGACAGTTCAGGCGAAAAATGGAAATTCTGCATCATTTACTCACCTTGATGTTGTTCCACAGTGTATGATTTCTCTTTTTCTGTGAAGCACCCAAAATTATATTACAATTATGTTATATTTACAAATGTAAAAGAGGGATTAAAAAACAGATACTATTATGGTTTCTGATAATTTTTGAATTAGGTTTTTATTTTAATATTTTCTACATACATTTTGTTCATAATTTTTTTTAATGTCTATATAGTTTTTCAGTTTTAATTTTAGTTATTTTAGTACATCAAGTTAAACTAAATAAAAATGAGAAATAAAATAAGTTTTTAGCAATTTTAAATTATGGCAAAGGCAATATAAATGAATAAAAGGAGGAAATTAGCATGTACAATATCTTATATCTGCCAATGTATAAACACTGGTGACAAGTGGAGGGAAACGGGTGTGGAATGAGAGAGAGAGAGAAAAAAAAGTACTGTTGTGCCTTTGGATGTCAGAATTGGAATGCAAATATTTTTTGTAGAAAACTGTCATCAAAGACACCATTTGAAACCTACACTGAACAAAATTATAAACGCAACACTTTTGTTTTTGCCCCCATTTTTCATGACCTGAACTCAAAGATCTAAGACTTTTTCTATGTACACAAAATGCCTATTTCTCTCAAATATTGTTCACAAAACTGTCTAAATCTGTGTTAGTGAGCACCTCTCCTTTGCCGAGATAATCCATCCACCTCACAGGTGTGGCATATCAAGATGCTGATTAGACAGCATGATTATTGCACAGGTGTGCCTTAGGCTTGCCACAATAAAAGGCCACTCTAACATGTGCAGTTTTATCACACAGCACAATGCCACAGATGTTGCAAGTTTTGAGGGAGCGTGCAATTGGCATGCTGACTGCAGGAATGTCCACCAGAGCTGTTGCCTGTGAATTGAATGTTCATTTCTCTACCAAAAGCCGTCTCAGAGAATTTGGCAGTACATCCAACCGGCCTCACAACCGCAGTCCACGTGTTACCACACCAGCCCAGGACCTCCACATCCAGCATCTTCACCTCCAAGATCGTCTGAGACCAGCCACCTGGACAGCTGCTGCAACAATCGGTTTGCATAACCAAAGAATTTCTGCACAAACTGTCAGAAACCCTCTCAGGGAAGCTCAACTGCATGTTCGTCATCTTCATCAGGATCTCGACCTTACTGAAGTTCGTCATCGTAACCGACTTGAGTGGGCAAATGCTCACATTCGATGGCGTCTGGCACTTCGGAGAGGTGTTCTCTTCACGAATGAATCCCGGTTTACACTGTACATGGCGGATGGCAGACAGCGTGTATGGTGTCGTGTGGGTGAACGGTTTGCTGATGTCAACGTTGTGGATCGAGTGGCCCATGGTGGCGGTGGGGTTATGGTATGGGCAGGCATATGTTATGGACAACGAACACAGGTGCATTTTATTGATGGTATTTTGAATGCACAGAGATACTGTGATGAGATCCTGAGGCCCATTGTTGGGCCATTCATCCACGACCATCACCTCATGTTGCTGCATGATAATGCATGGCCCCATGTTGCAAGGATCTGTACACAATTCCTGGAAGCTGAAAACATCCCAGTTCTTGCATGGCCAACATACTCACAAGGGGGATGTTTGGGATGCTCTGGATTGGCGTATATGACAGCGTGTTCCAGTTCCTGCCAATATCTAGCAACTTCGCACAGCCGTTGAAGAGGAGTGGACCAACATTCCACAGGCCACAATCAACAACCTGATCAACTCTATGCGAAGGAGATGTGTTGCACTGTGTGAGGCAAATGGTGGTCATACCAGATACTGACTGGTTTTCAGACCCCCCCCCCCCATACAGTAAAACTGCACATTTTAGAGTGGCCTTTTATTGTGGCCAGCCTAAGGCACACCCATGCAATAATCATGCTGTCTAATCAGCATCTTGATATGCCACACCTGTGAGGTGGATGGATTATCTCGGCAAAGGAGAAGTGCTCACTAACACAGATTTAGACAGATTTGTGAACTATATTTGAGAGAAATAGGCCTTTTGTGTAGATAGAAAAAGTCTTCCGCTCAAGAAAAATGGGGCAAAAACAAAAGTGTTGCGTTTATAATTTTGTTCAGTGTATATTTAAACCTATATTTTTATTTAAACCTAAAACATTTTGCATAACATTTCCCTATTCTATCTTATATTGTCACTTTTCTTCTCGCTAAAGTTTATATCTAGCAGTTTGGACTTTATAACTCAAAAATTGTGAGTTGGTCAAATCTGAGGGAAGAAAGACAGAAGTGTGGCATATAAACTCACGATTCTTGGAACTGCAAGAAAAAAAGTAAGAATTTTGAAATATAAACTCAAAATTATATATTTTATTCTTTTATTCCATGGCTTCCATAGACTGCTGCTTTAAAACTGACATTTACTGGCACCAGTTAAGCTCCGTCCACAAAAACGTCATTGCTGTTTGCACCGAAATAGGTTTATATACAATATATACTTTATACTTTTCTATACTTTCATCACCATTCTCCCTCCCTCCAATAAACCCATCATCTTTGCTATTTTTTTTTTCACACATATTTCACTGACAGCAGGCTACCCATTGGCCCTCCTCTCTCTTAGACTGTCAGGTCAGTGTGAGTAGGACGTGAAAGTGCTAAATGGCTCTGTAATGGGTTGAATCAGAAGGTTTAATGACAGCCGGTGAGGCTGCGCTCAAAGTTCTGGCCCATTCTCTGTCACCCCACGGGGGTCCGGTTCACAGGCCCTCACTGAGTGCAGAGAGGCTGATGTCATTTCCATGCAGCTGTTTGCCAGGGACACTGTAAAAAGCCCTCTTCCTCTGGAACAGTGAAAACCCCTCAAAGCAAACGCAGTGAGTCACATTTCCTCTTCTGTGCAAAGCCCTTCCACTTCATTTAGCTTGTTAGGGTGTTTAAAGATTCTTAAAGATGCATCTTAGCCTGAAATCGGTAAGCAAAACATGGCTGCATAATGCCGAACACATCAACATGATGTTATAACACTAATATCTTACTGTGAAGTACTGTATTTCGAGATTCCCCTTTGTTAATTAAAGATTAGCATTAATACAAATACATATGTTTAGTGTCAGCATATCAGAATGATTTCTGAAGGATCATGTGACACTGAAGACTGGAGTAATGATGCTGAAAATTCAGGTTTTCACAGGAATAAATTACATTTCAAAATACATTCAAATAGAATTTTTTTTTTTTTTAATTGTAATAATATTTCACAGTATTACTGTTTTACTTTATCTCAGATCAAGTAGATGCAGACTTGCAGAGCATTTAATGTTTCTTTAAAAACATTTAAAAAAATCATAATTCTTATTTACTTTTGACATGTAGTGTATATAAATAATATATACATGTATCGTAATAATATTGTTATATTATATGATGAATAAATCAAATTAATGGAATTTCAGTATTCGCTAAAAAAGTAAAGAAAAGAAAACAAGCCCCAAGACATTATGTTTTTGTAATGCAATGTAATATATATATATATCATTAAATAATAATAATAATAATAATAATAATAATAATAATTACCTGGCACTATTTTCTTTCTTTGTCATTGTAATGAATTCAGTCGTGCATTTTAGTACCAGCAAATTAGCAAATTAGTCCCTGTTAATACTTGAGGTTATGCACATTCACAAAGTCAAATTAGGCAGCGTTTACACTTGGCATAGTGACAGAAGCCATGTCAGCATGCAGTACTGGATTAGATACATATAAGAAATATTTAAACTGTGAACTATGCATGAATGCATTGTCTTTAACAGAGCTGTTATAATGATAAAGCTAATTCTGTTAGCATACTGTGAACCCCACTCAGGAACTGACTAATAAACTCTGTAATGAGGATTAGAGATTTGCATACTCAAATCTGATTGAGACAATTGGAATGTTTCTTTTTCTTTATCACCCACAAATCTCTTTCTATCTCTCCTTGTCTCGTGATATTTCTATTGCAAACCAGGATCACTGGGAAAAACATGCCTGTGGTGGCATTTATGCAAAATAATATTACCCCAGCACTCCGCATTGAAAATGTAATGCTGTACCAGGTGAACTACTGAGCAAGTTTACTACACCCGAAAAAAAAAACGAAGAAAAAAAAAACATACATATGGAGCTGCAGGAAAACATGAAAATGTGTTAGTTTAGAAATCATACTCTATGATAAAAGAATTTTGAGATCATAAAATAGTGTGAGGAACTGCATGAAAATAAGTCTTTATTCATTAATATACACTCCCTGAAATCATAATTTTGCCTGGGTTGTTATATCATGCTATACTGCGTGTATTTGTAGGCCTCAGTCAATATGCAAATAAAGAAAGAAAATCGAATTCCTACTTGAAACAGAAATACTATTTTAAAATCATAGTCGCTTGCCTGCCAGAACCTGGTTAGGCCCCAACAGAGTGGAACATTAGCAAAGCTAATGCTGTTTTGATCATAGTTATGATCACTGTGTACACACAGTCTCCTCCTTTCAACCACTGTTTCTTTTTTTTCAAAATTTTTTAGTTGATGAACAGCACCCAGGCGGCTGTCATGGTCTCTCATCCATCCAGAACTGTGAAACATTAGCAATGCTAATTGGCTAACAAGTATCTTCCGGTTAAACCTGTTTCATTTTCCCCTTTTCATGTCTTTTCTGGGTCCTAAAGAGCTATTAAACCCTTAGATGTTGTTTACACACAAGTATGTAAATGCTTAGCTGATGTACTGCAAGTGCATGTTTGTAGTAGCCTGCAGTACATACTCCACCTCAATTCTCAAACGGTGGAGATTCATATGTCTGTGCCATTAGGCTTAATGCTCAGGTAGCTACTGTAACTATAAACAAGGCAACATTATCTAACTTTAACTAGTTAGCTGACCATAGAACAAGAATGTTTATACTAATTGCCAGTATAGCGCCCCTTGTGGCAATGCTAATAATGCAATGCATACTTGCACTATATTATGACACATTTTAAAACAAAGTTGAAAATGATCATTGACCTTGTCAAAGTGCAGTTAAATTGTCTTTAAAGTTGATTAATTTTGTACTCTGGATATGGAATGTCTAGCTTTAACTAGTTTTCTCTGCAAGATTTTCTTCAAATTTTGCTCCACCATGACAGTATCTGAAAATATTCTCACTATAATGCCCCTTGTGGCAATGCTAATAATGCAATGCGTGCTTGCACTATATTATGTCACAAGACACAGTTGACATTTCCATGTGCTATCTTAAATGAAAATGATCACTGCCCTTGTCACAATGCATTCTGGGATTGCAGCCTCATAGACAAGGTTTCTGTATCTCAGTAAAACTTCACGTATTACAAAACATTAACATGACTAGTTAAATAGTCATTACAGTCCATTGTTATTTGCATTTGATGTTTAGAAAGTGTTAATTTTGTACTCAAGATTTGCATCTGTGTGAGTGTGATTCTTTATATATGTTACTACACGTACAGTCTGTGACGATATGTGTCTTTTAGTGGTGTGTGAGTGTACTAAGCATGCGTGCATGTGAGATAGTGCTGGAATGGTGATGGGTCAGGGCACTGTGAAACATCAGGCCTCACAGCCGTGGGCTAATTTTAGCCCTGGCGCACTGTACACCGCTATAGTATCTCTCACACGGGCAGATTAATAGAGTTACAGAAGCCTCTACTGTATCACTGCTGTTGCCCGAGCCATTCCCAGAGACAGCGGTGGGAGGAGAGAAAGAAAGAGTATGGAGATACAGAAGGAGGTCGAGAAGACGAATAGAGAGGAAAACAAGAGAAAGTATGAAGTTTGAGCAGCGTTTCCTGCAGAATTGCAGTTCATTGGGTTTGCATAGGAATAAATGAGAGATTGCTGCAGTCAGCAAGATTTTCAGTCAAATGTGCAACCCAGGCTCTTTGGGGAAACAGGATATTATGGTGCTTCTTGCACGTTTTGCGACACGTTCATAGTTCAGTTATCACGTTCAGTTTTATCCGAAACAAATGAACAATCTTACCATGTTTTATTACTTTGGTTATTGTACATATCGTGGTGGTTTGGAAATTGAATGTCTAGTTAGTAGTGTGAAAAAGTTAATGCCATATTACATTTGAAAGTAACATACTGTAGAACCTACACTAAACCTAACTAACAAAAGCAAATGTGAGATAAAAATGCATATACAGCTGGTTATGGGTTGTACAACGTCATGCAAATGTTTACAAATTATGCACTGTGGTTAAAATTGCTTTGAGATCATAAAGTATCGTGCAAGGAACCACATGAAAATAAATCTTTATTGATTGATAATCATTCCCATAATCATAATTTGCATGAAAAGGAATATAAGTTGCTGAGCTTTTACTCCCACTAGCGTTCATTTCAGCTAGAAACTTCAGTGAATTGTATGTATAGGAAAATTTTTGAAGTTACAGTAGCTGAAATTTAGGTTGAAGTACATTTTCCAATGATTCCTAGGGTGAAAATTCATTCATAAACTGATTGGATTTATTTATTTTTTTATCTGGACTAGAATAAACTGTGACCTTGCAAAGCCATTTTATATGCTTTTCCTTTATACAAACTGTTAAATTACACAGTAACATGATTAAACATGGCACTAACTGCAGTTCAAAACCCAGGAAAACACTTATCACAGTTCTTGAATCAGAAAAAAGCATGATCTGAAAGCAATTACAAATAAAAGCATCAGTATAAGTGAACACAAATGTTCCTAACACATTCACTATGTACTGTAAATTAAATGACATTACATTATTAACATTCATTTACCATGACGCAAATGTAGATGTTCCTGCTGCGGTTCTAGTTTAATCCACAGCACAAGCCTTTCAAAACTATGTGTTAGCTACTATTATAAGTAACACAACATCAGTGTTTTACCATATTTTAAATTTTTTTAAAGATTTATTTTTGCCATTTTTATTTTCATAGGATAGTATAGCAGTGACAGGAAGCAAAGTAGGAGAGAGAGAGGGGGCGGGATCGAGAAAGGTCCACAAGCCGGACTCGAACTCGGGATGGTCAGGGTGCGACAGTACTATATGTTGGTGCACTGCCCACAAGGCTATTGGCGCCGACGTTTGGATAATTTCTTTAAGTATGAGTGCATCTGTCCTTAGTTCCCTATGGAAAAATTTACAGTTTTTTATGATAGTTACTGTACATACAGTATGTAAATAAGCAAAAGAAAGGAAGAAAATAAAAGACAAATAATATATATCTGTATAAACATGCATTAGTTTGTATTCCTCTGAGAGACCTGGGTCTTGGGATGCACTGCTCTCATAAGCCTGATCATACTTCCCATGAGGCACTAGGGCACAATGGAACACAACTTACAAACCCACTGGGGTTTATACATCCGGAAGAGACAACACCATCACGGAGGGATGCTACTGATACACAATCAAATCAGCAACTAGAGGAATCTTCCTCCAAACATTACTGAGAGGAGAACAGAAAGATTAACAAACTAGTTTGAGAAGGAGACCGAGTTGGAAAATAATTGATAGTATGTGAGAGTAGAGTGCCTGAGGCTTGCTCTGGAATTCACCGAACTCTCCGCTTGACTTAGCTGCCCATGTTTTTATAGCCTACTTATTAGCATTGTAAATTATTTTCCTTTGTTATGTCTATTACTCCTACTCAGTTTAGCTTGTTCATCTGCTGCTCTACAGTTTCTCACCAAGCTTTTTATTTTATTTTATTTTTTGTTTGAAAGAAACATTGATCACATTTTACATTTACAGTTATATGAGTAAATACTAAGAAATAGCTAGAAAAACTAGAATAAGGAAACTAAATAAGGCATTTTCAAACTGGGGTTTCAACCCCTGGTCTAAACAACTCATGATACGTCTGTATTCTTTCTTTTACTTTTTGTAAGGCAAGAATCACTATTACTGTTGCTCATACTTAGGTTTAGGGATTTGAACACCCTCAAATGAATACCTCAAACCATGCAACATGTCAAGGAGACAAAACTAATACCTTGCAGATGTATGATTTTCCCCTAGTGGACAATAAAGCAGAATGCCTTGGGCTGGCTCATCTATTCGATCTGTGTCCGTGGCAGTACCTGGTAGGGGTTACCTAAAGCTGGTGGTCTGATCTTTTAAGTGATGTGTGCCCTTCCACCAGTAACCTTGAGCATCAATTGAGTGCTGTTGGTTAGCATTCCCATAGTGCTTCACCTCTACACCTTGCCATTGTATGTTAGAGTTGAAAGACCTGAAGGAAAACATGTAACACATTATTTGTAAACTCCAAAATAATGTCCTCAAGCTATTATTTGATTATTCTGTATAGTGAAATTGCTACAGTAATACAATTTAGCTAACTCTTTTATCCAATGTGACTTACAGGAAAACAATCACGGAAATGGTCCCATTGCAGCAACCTTGGGTTAATTGCTTTGTTCAAGGGTAGAATGGGGTTTGGGATCTTAGTAACTCTCCAATGGTGAATCACCTCCAACCACTGTATAACGGAAACTTGGACTTTTTGCCTAGAAATATGTATGTGAACACAGACACTTCTATCTCCCAAGCTGGAAATTGCTTTCCAAAATGTGCCAGAAAATTCTTAAGCAAACAAGTATGGATTGCATTGCCACTGCTACAGACATTAGCATAAACAACTTACTTCTACAACTTACTTCTACAGCTCTAATTTTCTATGTCAGGTAAGATAATGACATGATGGAGCAATAGTTTGATAATCTTGCAGAGAAAGTTAAAGTTAGCTACCGTACATTGTCAACATGTTTATAGCTAGCTATCTGAATATCAACACTTTTGCTTCTCTATCTTGCAACTCTATCTCACCCTTCAGTATTGAGTCTTGTTACCACTATAGTAATGCAAGAGTTGTTTAACAAGACACTTGCTATGCATTGGCTAAACATTAGTGTCTGTTTTGCATACTTGTGTAAGGCATGTTTAGCCAAAGAAACCTTGCGTCTGGGACTGTTTGTGGATATTGACTTCAGATTGGATTGATTCATTGGCATTGAGGGTCTTTCACATGTCAGCACTTTCTGATATTGTGCATCAGTCCCATGAGGTGTATATGCAAGTCTAGGAAAACCAATCTAGATAAATTGCTAGTCATGTGTATGTAAGATACAGCCATTTCCTCAGGCCAATTTGAAGGTTAATGCATTTTGATAATATTGTTGAACTCAGTGACTGTTACAGCTTCAAATCAGGAGGTGCCGCAGGATTTGTTCAGCAGCCATTTTTTTTCACAAAAACTTAAAGGTGAAGTGTGTTATTTCTGTGTCAAACTGGAATCATAAAAATAAGGTTTTTAAACAGGTTTCCAAAAAAAAAAAATCCACCTGCCATTGGTAAATAAAGAGATAGCCACACCCCAAACTCATGCCATTGGCTGAGACACTGTTGCTGGTCAGAACTGCATAAACAAAGCAATGTTTTGAAACAACACAAAGCTAAAATGTTTACACTTTTAGAGTAATCAACCCATAAATGGGATGGGGAAAAATACTACACACTTCACTTTGGAGCTACATTCACAACACATTTAACTTCCATAATGTGAAGTATTTCAGAGTAAAACAACAAGGGCTGCATCCAAAAACATAGGAAACTGATTTCGGACAGGCTTCTGAGGCAGCATAACAGTTAAATGATATACAACAAAATAGAACGAGTTTTGGTGATAACTAAATGAATATTTAATTACTATCATATTAATTTCTCGCTAGAAATAACATCAAAAGTGCATAAATTTAGTTAGAAATATACATTTACACACAAACTGACCACCAAACACAACTTTCAGATGCCATCTTTATTTTTGTTATTTAGCTCAACCATCATGGAATGGAATGCATAGGATTGTGGGATATTAAAGGCAGCGAAGGATACATCTATGCTGCCTTCAAAAATCAATCAAGTGACGGTATCTCGTGAGACAGGAAGTGAATCTAACTTTGGATTCAGACACACCTTGATGCCTTTCTACTGTACCTTGGAATGCGTCCTCCGAAGGCAGCATTTTTCAGTTTTTGGATGCAGCCAAGAAATGATGTAGAGCAGGATTTTTCCCATCCACATGACCTTGCTTACTAGAAAAGAAACAAGAAAGAGACAAGAAACAAGAAAGTTACATTTTGATTAAACTATTCACAAGTAAGGGACATTTATGAAACTAAATACGGTCTTTTTTATACATAGATTTAAGACATCTGTTCTTTTCATAGCAAAATGCATCTGTGATGAAAGAAATTCAACAGCCTCTGTACTTCATAAAGAAATACTTTTGTATTCCGTTACAAGTGTCAAACTCTGAGAGAAATTTGCAGAGACAGTTTTGGCAGCCTGTTCTGTTAGCTCACAATGACGCCTCGGCTTCTTTGCAGTAACTCAAAAATAGTGTGAGACTACAAAAGGTCACCACATCTCACTGTGGGTTTTGTGGAGCATAAAATGAACTTAACCCATCACCGCAGCATTCAGGCCCATACCATAAGCAGCCATTAAAACACCATCAAATTCACACCTTAGTAATTCCAGCCGTATGTGGAGTGCAAGAGCAATCCCATCGACTTAAAAATAGATAACAATTACCTTCAGCTTTAAATCCTGCCTTAATTTGGCAGGGGGAATATCCACTGCAATTCAGGGTTTATCATGCAAAACCAGTGACCACTGGAGCTGGGAAAAACATTAGTAGAGATCTTTTTTGGGGGTAAAGTATTGAGTTTCTCCGGCCAGGGCTGTATAATGAAATAACTGGCCCAGATAGAAAATAAACTGAGTGATGTGTGGAGTTAATGGGCTTTTCATGCAAATGAGGGATGGCTGAATTAGTGAGGGTGCCCATGGAGGCATTCAGGAGAGAACAACGGCTTTGTTCAGAGTCAGTGCCGTTGAAACCTTTTATCCCATGCAGTTCGCTAACGATGGACGAGCGCGCTGTGCTATTACATGAACTTGTCTGATTAACCAACGGGATCTGTCTCTTTATTCATGTTGGATGAAACGGACCAATTCAAATTATCAAGCTGTAGGAGTTGATGTTAAAAGTGTTTGGAGTTTCATCCATAATTGTAATGTCAAAATATGTCATAGTAGCAATATATATATATATATATAACATCAATATATTTTGATGTTTGCATCACATAACCAGCTCTATATGTATAGATTTCTGGTGTAGTAAAAGTGCTCTGTAGCTCACCTGGTAGCTGATCATAACACATGTGATGCAAAGCACTCGTAAAACAAGTTCTGATAAAGACTTATAGAAACAAGCTAAAATGGCATGGTTGGTTAAGCAATTGATTTTTTTTTTCTTAATCTCATGTGTGCTTTTATTAACACTAAGTTTTAAGGTTTAGGGTAGTTGGTATGTTATTTTCAAATAGAATAAAGCATAAAAAATTAATTTCTGAACTGCTGCGATACGTACTGTACGTACAACAACCAAAGAAATACAGTGTTTCCAGATTCACATTCAAATTTCACATAATTTTGCAAAAATGTCACCACATGCATGTTTTTCTAATGAGCCAGGGTTGATCAAAATCATTACTTAGTACTTGTTTAATATACATCTCTGGTCTTTTGTGTTCATCAGTGCATGCTATTCCAAATAGGAAAAAAAAACTGTTTACCTTTACTAAAGACAAATTCCTCTTATTTTCCAACTTTTTACAATTCATTCAGTTCCCAATGGATAAAATCAAGTCCTGCCATGCATTTTTACACCTTGAAAATCTTGTTTCACCAAGCAGTGTGTGTCACATTATGGGAGTAAAATGCAATTATATTGTTGTAAATAGTCTGAGAAGTTGTGTAAGTCTAAATGTAAAAAGTGACACTGTGAGTTATATAACAACCACAGTCTCTTTCGGTTGACTACACCAAATAAACAGCAAGACAAAACAAGAATAAACGTGTATCTCTTTCGCGTACACACACACACACACACACACACACACACACACACACACACACACACACACACACACACACACACACACTTCCTCTAACCCCTTATCCATTTCTCTGCATTATTTCACTCCATTTAAAATCGCCACCCGCTTCTGTCTTGCCAAGCCTGAATTGATTTTTTTAGCAATTCAAAGCCTTTCACCCCTCTGAGTCTCTGTTGTGCCAGCGCACAATGTAGTTTGCATATGACCAATCATTTTTGTGTTTACATGTAATCTCATCTCATTTCAGGCCTTGTCCCCTGTTTTGTATCTCCCTCTCTCCTCTCCTTTCCTCGGTTCTTGGCTGTATTGCTCTTGTGAAACAAACCAAATCTATCTTGGTTGAAAACACATGCAAATATCCCAGGCGTTCACTAAGACAGACAAGGACTCTTGCAATTGTGTGTAAGAGCATCTAATGTTACACGTAAGAGACTGTGGGCGGCATTCTCAATGAAACCTCTAAAACAGTGTTCTCAACGGGTGGGTCGTGACCAAAACAAGTAGCAGGTCTGCTCTGACAATGCTTAATGCAAATTATGAAAAGCAACTTACCATAAAATTGTGGATACCTAGGATAGCACAATAAGTTTGCTTTTAAAAGGAAGAAGAATCTCTTTTTATCTCAAAGGTTATAAAGGTTTCAAAAGAACCTTTTAGTGAAAAGTTCTTTAAAGAACCATTATTTTAATTTAAGGAAATTTGAATAAACTAAAGAACCCTTTTCCACTATTGAGAACCTTTTGGGTAATGTAAGATTACATGTATGTTTATAGTTCTTCATGGAATGATCAATGCTAATAAAGAACCTTTATATTCAAGAGTGAATTCCACAGAACAACAATTTTTGTGTTCCCCAAACAACCTTTCAGTGAGCAGTTCTTAAAAGAACCTTTTTACACCATGAAGGACCTTTTGCAGAAATGAAAGGATTCCATGGATGTTGAAGGTTCTTTTTGGAGCCACCGAAACCAAAGACCTGTATTTTCGTGCAAAATCATCTGTCACTTGGTAATATGATACATTTGTAATATTTGGCCAAATCTGTAAATCACACTTTGGATCGTATGTATTGTCAAGTTTCCCATTTAGCCTATGTCAAATTAATTATTTTGCTTATAGAGCCATTGCAGTTGATGGTTAAAAAGGCCTGAGCTGGTTTTGGTTTGGTCTAGTTTAAAAGATTTGCCTTCTAGGCAGGAAAAACATCTCAAGATTGTTTGTAAAGACATTTTAGTGACTTTTATATGATGTGGTATCATGGTGAGTTTCCACTCAATGTCTAATGTGAATTCTGGACCCTCAAGCAAAGCCAGTTGAGAACCGCTGCAAATTGTAGAACAGCCCTTTTCATTGCAGTTTTATTGATGCAGAGCTATTAAGTATCAGACCTTTTAGTAGGCGGAGATGAGATGGATAACACATCTCTTCTCATGTTGACTGTTGTCTTTGGGGTCGAGCATAATTGTTTTGAATCCTCCAGGGCAGTGACTCGTCATTCTGTGAGACGCAACGCTCCCGTGATGTTCGCTTTCTTCTCACTGCATTATTAGCAATATCAATCTACGAAGAGGTGAAAAGGCATGACATTCTCAGCTCTGTTTACATAGCGGTTCTGATACAACACAACACTGCTTATTAAGAACAAGGGAGATTAGAACAGGAAACAGACTACAAGGCATATCTAGTAGCTTTTCAGTCTTATAGACAGTTGTTATAGACAGAATGAAATCAAAATGTAGCCAATTTACTTTCTTAATAAATGTCACTGATTTTATTGTGCATGATTCATCAGTGCATGTTATACATATAAAAAAATCTATTTTTTTTTTTTTTTTTTTTTTTTTTTTTTTTCATGTAATTACTTTCTTTGAACTCTTAAATGACTTTCCTGTTGAATAAATCACCTGGGCATGTGGGATGGGAAATACAATAGCAAAACATACATATATGCAGTACAATATAATTTAGTTTATATTTGGTAAGATTTTTTATATTTTAGAAATAAGTCTCTTATGCTTGCCAAGGCTGCATTTATTTGATCAGAAATGCAGTTAAAATAGTAATATTGTGAGATATTATTACAATTTTAATATATTTTGAAATGTAATTTAATCGTGATTGCAAAGCTGAATTTTCAGTAGCCATTACTCCACTCTTCATCACAACAAAAAATACTTTCTTAAAAAAGATATATCACACAAAAAAAAAAAAAAATTCATTAAATAAACTACTCCACTTAACGTTGTTCCAAACCTGTAAGACCTTCATTCATCTTCGGAACATAAATGAAGATATTTTTGATGAAATCCCAGAGCTTCTACGACATTCAAGGCCTAGAAAGGTAGTAAGGACATCGCTAAAATAGTCCATGTGACACGGTTGAACATGAACTAATTTAACAATGTCCTTGCTACCTTTCTGGGCCTTGAACATGTCAGTTGCGTTGCTGTCTATGCAGGGTAAGAAAGCTCTTGGATTTCATCAAAAACATTTTACTCTGTGTTCCAAAGATGAACGAAGGTCTTATGGGTTTGGAACAACATGAGGGTGAGTAATTCATGACAGAATTTTCATTTTTGGGTGAACTTTAATATGCAAGATAATGATTTTGTTATTCAACAAAACGCCATCCTGTGCCAGTTTCTTTAATATAACCACTGATCTTTTTCTCCTTGTGTTCCTCCTTCAGATTTTTCATATGACGTATGACCTGGCGAGTGCAGTGGTAAGAATCTTTAATCTGATTGGCATGATGTTGTTGCTGTGTCACTGGGATGGATGCCTGCAGTTTCTGGTGCCTCTCCTGCAAGACTTCCCTCCTGATTGCTGGGTGTCGCTAAACGGTATGGTTGTAAGTATTCAAAACTTTTCATTACTCTTTCAGAACCATTTTTTGGTTTTATTTTGAACTACACATTGGATCAGGTCAAAATGATCATTTGATCAGTGGACAAGAAAATGATTTAGTGAAAATGTTCACTAAATGTTTAACTGTTCTTCATTAAGAGACTTAATAATGAGAGTAAATATATATGCCACGTTCACATATGTCGGAATTACCGTAATTACAAGATGACAACTCAGATCCTGAAACGTTCACTTCACGGGATTTAGAAATTATTCGTTTCTATGGCAACTTTTACAGACCCAAGAGTGGCTTTGTTGGTTATGACAGCAAAATTCTTAATCATTACATAAATTCACCTTCTGTGAAATACAGAAGAACAAAGAGAGCACCTGCTTACACTGGTAATAATAAAATGGCACATCAAACTGAAATATGTGTAGAGGTTGATACCTAGCTGTTTGTCTGACTGTCTGATGCATAATTAAAAAAAAACAAAAAACCACTTAAAAAAATAAGTAACAACCAAACTGACTCCCCATCAAACATATCTATTTATCAATCAAAAATAATTTTTTTTTTTTTTTTTTTTACCATTCTGCCGGGACCAAAATCATGTCTTTACCTGTGTTGAAATTCTTAGTGCTTGTGAGGAAAATCTAATCATTAAATTAGTTTGCAAGTTGGAGAAAAAAAAAAAAAAAAAATTGAGGGAATTAGTAACAAATAAACTAGATGTTTCACAGGTTGAATTATATACACTATCATTCAAAAGTCTGGGGTCAGAAAGATTTTTGTTTTTCAAAATTTTTATTTATTTTTTTATTCTGCAAGAATGCACTGAATTGATCAAACGTGACAGTAAAGAATACTTAATTTTTTTTACAAAAAAAAATAAAAAACCTCAAATAAACACTCAAAATCACTAATGTTAATTTTGAGTTTTATATTTATCAAAAACCAAAAAAAAAAAAAAAATTAAAAATTAAAAAAAATCCTTAAAAACAAAACAACAAAATAAAAATAAAAAATACACAACAAAAAATTACATTTGAAAATATATTAAAAGAGAAATCTGTTCTTTTAAATTTTGTAATAATATTTTACAATATTAGGTTTTTTTTTTTTCTGTATTTTAATCAAAGAAATGCAGCCTTGGTGAACATAAGAGACTTTTTTCAAAAACATTAAATCATATGGACCCAAGATTTTTAAATGGTAGTATAATGTGATTTATGTTTTGATTTGTATATGTGAAATAATAAGTGCCTAGTTCATCCAGACAATCAAAAGTTCTGAACACAAAGTTTCCACATAAACTCTCTTCCTGTCTAAGTGAGCAGATTTTGGCCAGAATAAGCTGCAATGTGCAATGCACTGTGTCAATAACTATTAGAGTTACAGTAAATCCACTGTAATTTTGGTGGTTTTACATGATGTCATGACATAGAAGTGGGGAAATTGAGAGAATTTCATAGCAGTCAGAGTTTCAAACTTTAATATGTTTGACAAAGTCATGAACAAACATCTGAACCTGCTTACACAACATGATTGCCGCAATAATCTCACCACTTATTCTACATAATGTTTTACGAAATCAAAAAGGAAAAAAGTAAAATAAACAACCCTAGCATACGAAGATTTGGACTTGCACATCCTATTACTGTTAAAATCCAAGATGCAGTGGGCAGAACATTTTACACTTGACCTTTATCATACGAGAGCTGTTCAGCTAATCAGGACAGATGGCTCGCTGTAGTTTTTCACCGCACATCATGTTGGTGCTAAATGAATGTTAAAATGCCAAGATAATTTTTTTCTTCTTCCAGCTTTTTCGAATGAGTTCAACTCACATTCCAGGTCAAATTGCAGTGCTGGTAAAAGCATTAGGCTTTTTTAGTTCAAGGCCAACTGTGTCACGCTGTTTTAGGAAGTCAGATTTCTCAGATTTCCCGCTAACAAAAATTATGCATTCACTTTGAAAGCATGCGCAGAGTTTAGCAGACCGCCTGTAATGGGCATGTGCAAATCTCTTTGCATATTTGTCTGAGCTTGTTAGCTTGGCATCACATTAGATAACAGTCTTGGGTGGTGGTGGTGGTGGAGTGATACGGCTGTTTGCAGTTACGCAACCATATCCCCTCAAGTGCTAGGGGGCTCAATCTAACTTTGAGGTGCTCTATGTGATACTGCAGACCCCTCAGCTCTGGAGGGCCTTACCGCGAATCGTTGATAGTTGGGTTTTGAAATGTTGCGAAACCTCTGGCTATGTTGAACGTGACATTTCTGACAAATTCAAGATGCTCGAGAAGCCTTAGCTTGGTCTGTTTTACCTCAGAAACCTCTTATGTTCTTTTACCTCTTCATCTCAGATGAAACAGATGGAAATTATGCATACACCCACGAAAACAAAGCTAAGCTAAGTCCTTTGTTATAGCTTTAATACTTACAGGAAGTGACATTACTGTGCTCCAAATATGTATTTTTTTTTCAATTCTAAACATAAAATGCACTTAAAAAATAGTCTAGTCTTTCTAAAGCTTTCTAAAGCTAAAGAAGAGGTCAAACGCTTGTGGCGTTTCACTGCAGTTTGATGTGATAGGAGGTTGATATTGCCCCTTGTGGCTCTGATTTAAAATTCTAGCCTTTGGGGTTTTTTTTTTCTTTTTTTTCTTTCCTTTTTAACCAGAGATTAAGAACTTATTGCAGTACATAAACACTTGAGATCTGTTACAGAACCTAGTGAGTTGCCTATCTAGACAGCAGTTGAAAAAAAGGAAGGCTGTTCCAAATCAGTTAAAACAGTTTTAATGCCGCCTTCACATCCTTCTGGGAAGTTCTACTTACAAGCCTAGAAGTCATAATTACAATGTGCTTGCAAGTGAAAAAGTTGATGTGGGCATTTCTTTTTCACATATTTTGTGACTAATGCAACAAAATGAAAAGCAAATGACGCACACTGAGTGTGTTGATGCTTATCTTCATGTTTTATCCCGTGGAGCCACAGCTGATGTTGGGAAATGTAATATAATGTAATGTAATTTGGTGTCTGTAAGATTTTTGAATGTTTTCGAAAGAAGCATCATATCCTTACCAACGCTGCATTTATTTAATTAAAAATACTGTTTAAAAAATTATATATATATATATATATACATATATATATATTATATATATATATATATATATATATATATATATATATATTATATAGATATATATATATATATATATATATATATATATAAAAATATTCATAAAAAAAAATAATTTTGTGAAATAATATTACAATTTTAAAATAGCAATTTTTTCATATAGAATATAATTAAAAATATAATTTATTCCTGTAATGCAAAGCTTAATTTTTAGCATCATTACTCCAGTCTTCAGTGTCACATCATCCTTCAAAAATCATTCTAATATGCTGATTTACTACCCAATAATTTTTTTTCATGATTCTTTGATGAATTGAAAGTTTAATTTATTTGAAATCTAAATTTTTTGCAAAAATTTAACAATGTTTTTACTGTCTCTTTTGATCAGTTTAATGCATCCTTAATTAATAAAAGTATTTAACAATCAATCTTTCTGATCCCAAACTTGGCTTTGTATAATCAGACTTCTGTAATCAGTATTTACAATGAAAACACACCAATTTCTATGCTACTAGTGTCAACAAATGTAAAATAAGGACAGTGAAACTTGTTTTCAAACTTTGAGCTTGTGTAAATATGATCATTACTTCATAACTTATCTCTTGAAATGTCAGTCGCCTACAAACATGCACGTCAACCACGACTACTGAACGCAGATCGCTTAATATTGTAAAACAGTCATTTGTGCCAGGGTTCATTCTCTTAAAATGAGCTTTTGTTATTGAGTCATCAATTCTGCAGGTGTTTTGATGCCACATTTCCTCAGCGAAAAGGTTCTAAACTGATAGAGATGCATCACCTCCTCCTTTCTGTAAATCATATCAAGACTGCATCATGATTTTCCATCTGTCTCATTCCCCTGAGCTTGGTTCAGATAAATGCCACAACCAGAAAATCATAACAGAAACAAACAGAAAATCAAAAGCCAGGGAAAGTGTTTTGTTTTACTTTTCTGTACACATACATTTTTATGTACCTTCTTAGTCTAGGTACGTTTTCCTCCCTCTCTCCTTCCCTCAGCGTCTTTGTGTGACTTTGAATCAATGACCTCCCTGTTTACCTCTGCACCACTTTCTCCTCCCAACAAAATCAATGCAGATGAAAAATGAGCAAAGATTCCCAGTGCTGTCTTTTCCCCGTGCACGGATGGGGGTCCCAGAGGGAGGCGGTGGCCCTGCTGCTCAGTAATTCAGGGTTTAGGCGGGCGAAGTGAAGAAGAGGATATAATGCCCTGGCAGGGGAGTGCTAATTGGGACATTGAGTCGGAGCAGACAGGAGGCGACACCGACTGTGTTACCGGCCAGGCTGTCAGGTTAATTTAGCCATCAGAGAGGTTAGAGTTGAAGGAATGTCTGTGGATCTCGACATGCCTTCCTCAGCAGGATCCAAACCAAGTGAATGTAACTTTAAAACACAGTTTAACTCATTATTTGAAAGAAATAGCACAAGATGGGTTATATTCCACACGTGTAGTATCATTTTTTCCCTACAAGTCCACTTATAATGTTATGTAACTGTCAAAATGAATTGAGAATCTGTATACTATATTCATATACTGGGTCTGTTTGGACCCGAAGAATAATAATTTTATAAAACAGTCGTAACTTAATATTTTTCAACTAAAACTAAAACCATATTGTATTTGATCTATATATATATATATATATATATATTATATATATATATATATATATATATATATATATATATATATATATATATATATATATATATAGATCAAATAATACATTTAAAAACAATTTATCAAAACAATTAACCTTTACAAACTTTATACCCACAAAAAACAGAAATCAACAAAAAACACAACACAGAAACTGTAACAAAACACATACAGAAATAAAAAACATGAATATAATTAAACCGTATATATATATATATATATATATATATATATATATATATATATATATCTATATATTAATTTATATTATTTATATTATATTATATTATATTAATTATAATATTAAATTATATTATATTATATTATATTATATTATATTATATTATATTATATTATATTATATTGATGAGAACTTTTATTTGAAAGCATTATGTAATTTATAGGAAAATATAATTATAGAACTGACAGTATGAACCCTATTGAATTAATTTATAACTATATATATTTCTAACAAAACAGCTTCTGAAAAGTTTTCAAACAAAATAAATTCATTTTACTTGCATAAACGTTTCACTTTCAGATGAAAAAGTGATCAGTTTTTCATACTGCAGTGGTTCTCCAGTAGGCGTACATATTTGTGGTTTTCAAGGTCTTAAGGCATTTGCATAGTTTTGTTTGCTTGCTAAAAAATGCATTTTTGTAGACATTTATGCGCATCTTTTCTGGGTCAAAATGGACACAAATGTCCATAAAAAAGACTGAAAGAAATGACTGATGTAGCCAATTCAAAAATAATAAAATCAGTTAAATAATTTAAAATCACAGAGAATGTTATCATCTGAATAGGACATTTGTTAAATGTAAGTTTATCTTATTTGAAGTATGAAATATTGAAAAATATTCATATATATAAACCTAATATATTACATTTAATAACTTTTTGTATGTATATATACTTATGAGATCAGTAAGATTTATTTATTTATTTATTTATTTATTTATTTATTTTTGTTTATCAAGGATGCATTAAATTGATGATTCAAAGGAAAATTCTGGGGTGGGGGGATTACTACAAAAACATCAAGCAGCACAACTATATATAAAATATTTTACATGATGTACTGTATATCCAAATATATATGGCAAATATAAAACAGCAGTTGAACAGCTTTAACAGTTGAATGTCATTAACGTTAACAGTATCACATAGATAGATAGATAGATAAAGATAATTATGCTAAATTTAAATTATAAAAAATTATGCCCACTAAATTATGCCAAAAAATTATGTTTTTTCACTTGAGCTATTCACAAAGGTTTTTTTGCATAAATAATGTGAGAGAGTGATTATGAACCAGTGGTGGAAACAGCCAAACC
Organism: Cyprinus carpio; assembly: GCF_018340385.1. Taxonomy (NCBI): domain Eukaryota; kingdom Metazoa; phylum Chordata; class Actinopteri; order Cypriniformes; family Cyprinidae; genus Cyprinus; species Cyprinus carpio. The sequence continues at coordinate 6,244,847 of NC_056617.1, read as the reverse complement.
AGCACTGAGGTTTTGTGAGAAACTGTCCATAAATCACATTTCTAACACAAGCCCTCTGCAAAAACAGAGTGCAAAGAGGAAACATCAATAACTATAATTGTTTTCCACATAATAAATAATAAATGAGTTTTTAATTGAATGATGTGTTGCACGCAAAGTTCTTCTGTACATGTGACTCGGTCATGAATTTTGCATTACTGTCCACACTACTGCTGCCAAACATTAATGAGACGCTTCATTTGATCTTCTGTACATAAAATAATCCACAGCATTCCCATGGATGTCTGTAATAAATAATTTGAATACAACTCATGCAAGCTGTAGAAAATGGTCGGAGTGTTTGGAAAATCCAGTTGGAATTGCAATTTAATTTGATGACACCAGTGGTGCAGAAATGATACTTTTATTTTTATCAAGTTAAATCTACATCAGTAAAGCATCTCCCAAAAGGTCCTAAACACTTCTAGGTCTCAAGGAACATTCATGACATTTTTTGTTTTGTTTTATTTTTTGCTAATTTCCATAAAACGCTGCTCGATAGTTGCCTCAAATCACAACATTTTCATATTTAAACTCTCTATTCAAAATGACAAAAAAGACAACAAATAAAAAAATAATTAATTAAAAAACAATATATATGCATGTGTATATACTGTTATTTGTTTGTTCTGAATATATCAAATTGATATCTTGTATAATATATCATTTTATGTATACTGCAATTCTTCATGTTTTTTTTTTTTTCTCCTGGATGTAGTATAATGTGCGTGTAGTTTTACCTCAGGGATGGACTACATGTGATCTTATACCGCTCTCCCAGCACATGCTGTCTGCTGTCACCTGATTGGTTCACGCTTGAATAGCTGGATAGTAACCGGGGTTGTGTGGGTGTGAGAGTGAGCGAGAGAACGAGAGAGACAAAAAGAGAGGGAGGGGGATATAAAAACATTTTCTACACACCTTTAGACAACACTCACCTCATGTTAAGACAAAAGGTTGGTGAAGTAGTGACACTAAAATCCCGCTGACCTCTCAGAGTGCAATTTTAATCAGCTCTTGTTTTGTATTTTAATCTTCGGTTTTATTGGCTGTGGCCGTATTTCTCTCGTTTAAACCATTATTTCAAATGCCAGTCTTAACAGCAAGTGCATCTCGTATGTTACTGTTGCACAAATCGTGACTATTGCCTCTGCTATAAATAACCACAGATGCATAACAACACACACATATCCCAGAGGGCTTTCTGTGTGTCTGTGGATTGGATGGTTTGTTTTGGTGTTAAAGGTGACGTAATTACGGAGGTTGGGTGTGAGCGATCAATCTAAGAGCTGCTGTATGGGACAGGTTTATGTGTGTTGAGTAACAGGCCACTGCTCTTTCACAGTAATCACCAGACATGATAACAAACCCTGTAAAAGCCCCATAGACTAGAATAGAGCGCACCAGTTGGGTTTATCCAATTTAGTTTCTCAATAGAGAAATTGATTTTTAGCAATGATGTATAAACCTTTTAAAGACAGACCTGCATGAGCTCCAAGCAAATATATGCTGCTGTAGCCCCAAGAGTGATTTCAACTTTAAGTTTTTGATAAAAATTCTGGTTTATTTCCAAATTCCCAGTGCAGAATTAAACCACCCACAATCCTTATAGGAGATCCACCAATCAGAGAAGCTCTTGTTACCATGGAAACAGCAATAGCAGCTCAGTAATGGCCACTAACTCTAATCAAGCATTGCAAATGACCCTACCAACACCGAATATGTTATTTTATTTTATATGTTATTTTATTTTCAATAGTTTGAATGAATAATTAAAGTGACTATGTGAATAAATCATGTTCAAACCAAAGAGCTTTATTTTGGCCAAAGCAATAAATCTGCCTAACCGACATTGCGAAAAATCCATTGCGAAATCTGCATGGGGAAATTGTTCTCCCTCGCATGAATTTCCCACTGGATTCCTATTAAAATCCTTTTACCATCAAAAATTCACCAAACAATGATAAATGTGATCGCAACTTAAGAGAGTCATTTGTTTTGGCCATGAATGAATGATTTAGTCATCTGGAAGAATCTGTTAAGTAAATGATTCTGTGACTCACTCATTGAAAGGCTGTCATTAGTTTTGGTTGTGAATGAAGTAGTGTTTTTGAATGAATAAGTTGAGTAACTGATTCAATTAATCACTCATTAAGACAGTCCCTTGTGTTGGTCATGAATGAATCAATGTATTGAATGAATCAGTTTAGCAAATGATTCAGTGATTTCTTTAAAAAAAACAAAAAAAAACAAAACAGTCACTTACTGATATAACAAAGCGACACGCAGAATGAGTCAGTGAAAATAGCATTGGCCGAACAATGTACTGTTGTTTCAGATTTGAGGTTTTCTGTTTGCAATGCTTCATTCATTGCCTAGTTCATTCCCTCATAAAATAATTTAAGCACACAAGCTCATACCTTTTCTCTCTTTTTTTTCGGTTTTCAAATTAATTTTTCTGTCAACAAAATGCTGCAATGTTCTGATTTATCTTGGAGCCTATGGAGACAATAAATGGGAAAATGTTACTGGAACAAAGACTGATGAATAGATTCACAAAAACATACAAATTCACAATGAAATGTGTGCACATTTTTCTGTTCTGTTCTGTATGCACAAGCACACAAAAAGAAACCCATCTGACCCCTCTGAAGAGAGCAAGAGCCTATAATATGTATTAAATCCAGTAATATCATGCAGCCCACAACTTCCTTAAGTCGTCTTATCTCCCCCATATGGCTCTTGATCTTCTGTAATGCTGATTTAAGAAGAATATCATTACCGTACTCTCTAAATGACCCCTGTTTTCTAGACGCTTTGAAACTTGTGACTAGCTAAAAAGATAAGGTGTAAAAAAGCAGAAATATGGATGTGTGTGGCCTTTTGTTAAGTGTGTGTGTGTGTGTTTTAGGAAAAAGGCTACACCTCATTTGAATTTTTATTGCACAGTAGCTCATCAGAGGAGAAAAGCCCAGTAGAACAAAGGTGATTTCCAGCTTATTTATAATAAGAAGCGCTACTACCTGACTCATTATCTTCCTGCTTAAACTTCTCACCCACAATGCATGGCATAATGTACACTGTAAGCTCCAATGGTATCCTCCCATATTCTCAGTCACGTTTTTGTCCTAAATGCATGTAAAAGGCCCATGTCTATTTGGAATAAAGAGTAGTGACCTTTTTGCTGCTGGTGGGCTTGAATAGGGGGCGCTGTTTTTCCACTTGCATTTTTATGGCAAAGATAACAGCAAAGCTATGTTTTAATAGTATACTACTTACTATTTTTACAGTATGTATACTGGGCACAGTATGTCAGCATTATTTTAGCATAACTGAGGTACTATTATAGTTTTTAATAATATTTTGAATCATTTTAGTAGTTTAATTTTGTTAATGTAAATATTTTGTTAATGTAAATATTATTTCAGTTTCTGTTTTTTTAGTTATTTTAGAACATTGAGTTAAACTAAATTTAAAAGTTGCCTTGCACTTTATTTAAAATAACAATTTTTCATAGTTTGTAGATTTAGTTAAATATAGCAGTATGCAAATTTGGTATTATCAATATCTTAGTTACCAGAGCAGGTTGCATAAAATACCATACAATACAGTAATATCAGCTGTTGTTTACCATTTCGACTCATTATTTGATCAGACTACCGAGAGGTTTTTACACAAACCAGGAAATGCAAAAACTACCTGCTTTTATTTCTGGTATAGCATGCTACTGTTAATCATTTATCAATGCATACTACTTTGTTTCACATACTGCTTATATAATAGGCTGTTAAAAACTAATATGCTGTAATCAGTGTATACTGCACAGTATCTGCAGACTGTGAACAGTATTCCATTATGAACAAAAGACTGCATTTCCCAAGGCAATTATAAAGAGACGATCATAACGAGGAGTCATTTTGTGAGAGATTATGAGAGTAGATACCATTGCAGAAAACAAAATTAGAACAAGTAAGAGATCATTAATTCTCTCAGGTTTATGAAAAGTAAATAGTCCTAAACAAAAGGAAAAACATAGCTTTGTCTTTTTGTCATATACTCAAAGTACAACGGCGGACCAGAATATGCAGGGCCAGATGTTTGGAAATCTTTTGTCTTAATCATGATGTTTAAACCCTTTTTAAGAGTTTAGCCACTCCCTGACTGGATTACAGTAACGGAAATGCGATATGGTTAATAAAAAAAATTGATTTTAAATTGATTTACGTTTTCTATCAGTAGTATCTGTGTTGATTTCCACAGAAAACAGTTTTGTCAACCAGCAAAAAATGCTTTGACCAAAATATACAGAATTTCAAACCACAAACCTGTTTATGATTTACAGGTTTGTGTTATGAAATGGTGTACATTTACATGAGATACTAGTCAAAACTGTTTTCTGTGGTAATCGACCGCCTCGGATAATGTTGATAAAGCTTAAACTGTGTGTAACGGGCACTGGTCCTTTAACTTTGATTTCCATCAGTTTTGCTGTGTCTCATGAGATGCAGCCAAATCAATAGCTCACACTTTTATTTAATAAAGTCTCCTTGTTATAGTAATTAATTACCAGATGTAAGGGATAAAACAGGGATCTTTTTGGGAGCTGGTAAAAGATTGCTTTTAATTCTCAAGAGGCCTGTTGAGACGATTGCTTGGCCTTTCGTTTTATCTCACACGTCACTTTAGATAGCTCAGCTGACATCCATCTGGTGAATTACAGAGGGGAGAGAAGAGAAAAGGTGAGGGAAGAAGAAAAACAGATTGGTTAAAAAGGTAGAAGGAGATAGACAGAGGGCGAAACCAGAAGATAAAAAAGGGCAAGAGCTGCTAGTCAACAGTGAACCCAGAAAACCAGTTTTCATAAATAACAGATTGTGGTCCTGGGCAAAAAATAAATAAATAATTATATATATATATATATATATATATATATATATATATATATATATATATATATATATATATATATAAATATATATATATATATATTTTTTTTTTTTTTTTTTTTTTTTTTGCACGTTAACTTCCTCCCATTAATTCTTGTGTCTTTTCCAACATCATAATTTTAGAAGCACATACACTGTTAAAATAACTGAAACAGGGTTCAGTAACCAATCAAAAGACCTTTCACTCTCTACACTTTCCGTGTATAAATGAACATTCAGAAGATTAAGAAAATGAAATAGCCTACTGCATGCTCAGATGCAAATGTCTCTTCAGGTGGAGGTGGTTTATTCGAGCCACTGATTACCCTTTTCTGACACACTGGGCCTGGTAACGTAGCGTGTGATTAGCTGGAATGGTAGAATCGGATTGAATTTCAATTACTGCATGTCTGGTCACTTCTGAGAGAGTCACACCTGGGTGAGGAGAACGGCCACACGTTCACAGTCACACAAGGGTCACGGCTCTGATACGATGGAGAAAGAACTTCCCAACACTGTGTATATGTGCAAAACCATGTATGTGTACAAGTTTTAGTGACTTATGTTGGATTATTAATGTGTGTGCACGTGAATGTCTGTGGCTATTATGTGGATTAACTGAGCTTTATGACCCAAGCAATACATGGACATACGTAAACACCTGGTGTGTAGTTGCATTTGTATCTCCCCCTGCAATGCTCTATGTGGTGCTGTCTGGCTATGACACCTACTGTAACACTACAACATACACACAGATTATCAACCAATCAACACATTTCGCAAGTGGGCTCTTCTAATCATCCGTAGACCACTTAAGGACCCTTAGCTATCAAATACGCTGGACTGAAGTGTTAGTTAAAACAGTGTCTGAGTGACAAGGATGAGAGATTGTAGGTGTTTATGGAGTGAGTCTGATGACGGATCCCTTCTCTTGACATCTGGTCATCAGCAACTAAAGAGGAAGATCCTTTGGGTTTTACACACACAAACCCACATTTACAAACCAGATTCTCTTCCGGAAAGGTTTAATAATTTAATAATTTGGAGTTGTCACAAAGCATGACATGCTATTAACATAAACCAGATAATATTACACAATGAAAAGCTGAAACAAACTTGATTTTATTATTATTATTATTATTATTATTATTATTATTTTATTTATTTTTTGTAAGCACCTGATTTGACTTGTGATTTGTTTTTCCCTGGTGGACAACAAAACAGGTAAAAATCTCACATAGACATGTAAAACCTGAGCAATATCTAAGGACCGGATCAGAATAAAACTTGGTTTTGACTTCGGATAATAAGAACCCAACCAGAAAATCTTATCAACGAACTAGAAACAACTTTGAAAACCCTAGCAAATTCCTAGCAATATCCTAGTAGCACCTTAGCAATCGCTCAGAAAACTTTAGAAACAACATTGCAACACCCATGCAATGATGCAGCCAGCACCCAAAACACCCTAGCAATCCACCAGAACACCCTAGCAGCCTGATACAGCACCCTAAAAGTTCTACCCAGAACAACCTACAACACCCAATCAAAAATAACATGGGAACACCATAGTAATTCTGTAGCAACTACCCATAAAACCCTATCAATGACCTAGCAACACCCTAACAATCGCTCTGAACACCCTAGCACCCCCATAGCAACACTGTAGAAATGCCTTAGCAACCATTCACAACACCCTTGAAACTACATAGGATCACCCTAGAAATTCTGTAACAACCACCCAGAAAACCAACCACCTAGCAAGGCCCTAGCAACAAGATAGCAATACCCTAGCAATTCTGTAGCTACCACCCAGAAAACTCTATCAACCAGTTAGCAACGCCCAAGCAGCCACTCAGAAACCCTAGAAATATACTGTAGCAACCAACCAGAAAACCAATCACCTTGCAAGGCCCTCACAATCCATCAGAAAACCCCATCAACCACCTAGCAACACTCTGACAATGACATGGAAACACCATAGCAGCTCCCTAGCAATTCTGTAGCTACCACCCATAAAACGATATTAACCACCTAGCAACGCCCAAGCAACCACTCAGAACACCCTAGAAATTATGTACTGTAGCAACCAACCAATTATAGCAACCAACCAGAAAATGATATCAACCACCTAGTGTAACGCCCAGGTCCTACTCGCACCGCTCCAAGCGGTAGTCGAACCCGGGTCTCCCTCATCTTGAGATCAGGGGAGTGAGGTTGACTAGCAACGCCACCCACTCAGAACTAGGATTGCAAAGGGGCAGAACATTTATGGTAAAAAAAAATCCACATTTTGGGAAGTTTCTGTAAATTTACTGGTAATTTTCTGCCCCTTTGCAACCCCACTCAGCAATTCTGTAGCTACCACCCAGAAAACCATATCAACCACCTAGCAATGTCACCCACTCAGAACTATGGTTGCAAATTGGCAGAAAATATATAACTAAAATTCTGGAAATTTTCCAGGATTTTTGGAAAATTTGACACATTTTGGAAAGTTTGCAAAAATGTACTGGTACAATTTTCCTAGATTTTTTGGGAAATTTCAGAAAAATTTGCAATGTTTCCGGAAATTTACTGGTAATTTTCTTCCTCTTTGCAACCCTTCTCAGAAATCCCAAGCAATTCTGTAGCTACCACTCAGAAAACGGTATCAACCACCTAGCAACACCAATCACTCAGAACTAGGGTTGTAAAGGGTTGTAATTTTTTTGTAAAATTTTGTTTCTGGAAATTTAATGGTAATTTTCTGCCTCTTTGCAACCCTAGTTTCCCGAGCAGTTCTGTAGCTACCACCCAGAAAACTATATCAACCACCTAGCAACGCCCAAGCAACCACTCAGAACACCAATCACCTTGCAAGGCCCTAGCAACGCCCAAACAACCACTCAGAACACCCTAGAAATTCTGTAGCAACCAACCAGAAAACCAATGACTTTGCAAGACCCTAACAACGCCCTAGCTACCACTCAGAACACCTAAACAATCACATAACACAACATAAAATATTTTAGTAACAAACACGCCCTGGCAGCCACTGACATTCGTTTTTTTCAGCAAACGTAGTATGAGGTGCAATGACAACATAGTTCTTGATGTCATTCCAGCATAGAATGCTATTGGGAATATCTAATATGATGCGGTTTTTCTCCCCACAACCTCTATGTGTGCAATTACGCCTTCATTCTTCCATCAGTCTTTGAAAGAAATCAACAATCAGCATAGAGATTAGATTTGGCAGTAATAGGTGACTCAGTTTTGGAGTTAATACAATCATAGAGAGAGAAAGCGAGCACATCAGAAGCACTTTCCTGAAGTTATTCTGATAGGCGCACAAAGTCAGCAGAACTAGCATGTGTGATACCAGTGTCCGGGCTAGCGTTTGAGGGCCCTGTGGGTTGGCAGGCAGCGCTACGAAGGTTTAAGAGCGGCTTCAACGTGCATTTGTCGGCATCCTCAGCACTTTTTCCTCTTCAAAATGAGCAGGATGAGTTTCAAACAGTCAGCAATTCCATTCCAGACTCCATCCATGAACATGGAACCCTCACATCCCTCCAGCAAGCTTCACATAAACATGAGGAGCTGAGGCCATCGGAAGTCATATGGGTCTTGTTTTAGTTCGTGTTCTCAGTTAACTAATGTCTGTGAGTAATGCTGACATTGAGGAGTGACAGAGCAAACTGAAAATAGCTTCTGGGTATAAAATAAGTCAGAGAAGCAAATTCATCTGACCTAAACAGAGCACTGCTACATTTGGTATGACCTCCCAAAAAATATCCAATGCTGATTCAACAGGGATTTTACAAACAAATGGAAAAAGGAATAGCGTATTTTTATAAAAAAATAAAAAAAGTAATAAAGCACATTATATTTAAAGTCTTACAAGATTGTAATTTCAAAAAAGAAATAATTAATTATATTTTTCTAAATAACTAATACTATTTTTTATACTATTATTTAAACAACATAAACTGGAAAGATATATATGATATGATATATGATATGATACATGATATGATAGGATATAATATATGAATTACCAAAAAAAAAAAAAAAAAAAAAAAAGCTACAAATTACAGTATCAACAACAACAACAAAAGAATGCCTGGAAAGTTTCAGCCTTGTTTTCATGAGCTGATGTATTGATTGTGAGCAGGGTCAGACACGCTGCAGTACATCTGCAGTACAGTTTGTCTCTTTCTATTTGCACAGTTCTCCATTAAAATCAGCTGCGCTAATAGACTGTGAGAGGACTGAAAGTGTCCTTCCTCTTCTTTTTCTGTCCGGCATGAGGGATCCACAGAGCCGTACATCAACTGAAGGCAGCTAATGGAAGTAATCCAAGTTGATTAGCAGACACCAAAGCCATCACTTCTTTTAAGACCCCATTGCAAATGACACAGAGACTAAAAAGATGGTGTAGAGATGGAGTATTTTCTCAAAGAAAAAAAGGTGAAAAAAAATCATCAATATATATTTCCCCACACAAATACAACATACCCATTTAAAAGTCATTATAACACATGTACAAATAAATGTAAATTAATAACTATTAGAAAAAGAGAGAAAGAGAGAGAAATTTAATAATCATAATATAATTCATAATTCATAAAATATACATTTCTAAAATATACATACATATATACATAATATTGGTCAATTGTTTAGTTTTAAGGCAAAATAGTGATACAAATAACTCTAAACATGTAAAATCAAATGGAATATTACACTGGACAAATGAAATGAAATGAAATGAAATGAAATAAAAGAGATATAAATGGACAGTTGGATTACAACAAATAAAAGGGACATGAAATACAATAGAAATACAGGAGGCAATACAGAGAAGTAGAAATACAGACAACAGAATACAGAGAATACAGGGAAGATGCATGGAGAGAGATAGTTTGCCATGCATGAAGGTCAAGTTGGCAGGACGCTGTATGCAGACTCACTGATACACTGAATATTTTGCCTGCAAGCGCACATGTTAAATTCACTCCACCTGCTTTTCTATTGCTGACTCTTTCTTTTTGTTTCATCTTCTCATCTCTGTCTCTATCGCTCTCTTAGAACGACTCCTGGGGAAAGCAGTACTCTTACGCCCTCTTTAAGGCCATGAGTCACATGTTGTGTATCGGGTACGGAGCCAGAGCACCCGTCAGCATGTCGGACCTTTGGATCACCATGCTAAGCATGATTGTGGGCGCCACCTGTTACGCCATGTTCGTGGGTCACGCCACAGCCCTCATCCAGTCTCTGGACTCATCTCGACGGCAGTACCAGGAGAAGGTAAGCACAGCCTCATTGGTTTCATTCACCTGGCTGCTTTGTTTGCAGGTATTGACATGTTATTATGATATTTACACCACCATGCCTTCGCTGGATGTGCATGTGATGGTACAATATCTCGACAGCATAGTAATCTGTGTCATCATCATGTATCACATTATGAGCTCATTGCTCATTAATCATTCAAGAATGACATCAGTATTGATCTCACGTCAAAGAAATTCTACCTCTGCTACATGGGTTGCATGCTTCAGAGAACATGTACAGGTTGATCAACATCTACAGGGCTAAAGTTATTGTATATGTTTGGATGAGCGGTATTACCAAAATGAGCCATTTTGTATCACTGCAACTGTATATTACAAAAAAAGATAATAATAACTGATGTGATAATTGAAAATTATATTTCATAATTATTTTATTGATAATTATTAATAATTGTTTTTGAATATCCAAGAATATAAATTACTATTAATATTAATTATAAAAAAATTATAAAAAAAAAAATATTAATACCATTATTTGAAAAATCATGAAAATCATTTTTGTATTATTATTGTTATTGCTGTTATTATTATTGAATAATCAAGAAAATAATTTTGTAAAATGAAAACTGATTTTTATTAGTAATTAATATTATTATTTATCCAAAAATATTTCACATTATTATTATTATTATTATTATTATTATTATTATTATTATTATTATTATTAAAAACTGGGAGGAATTGTTGTAATAATAATAATCATAATAATAATACAATTATTAAATAAATGTTAATTTGTAATTCATATTCTTGTTATTATTATTATTATTATTATTATTATTATTATTATTATTATTATTATTATTATTATTATTATTAAGAACTAGGGACAATACTACTACCACTACTACTACTACTACTAATAATAATAATAATAATAATAGTAACCAAGAAGAACTAATTAACATTTGATTTAAGTTGTGTTTTAATTATTTTAATGAATAATAATAAATTATTTAATAGTAAATATTAAATCATTATTTTTTACTATACAATCTTTATTATTATTATTATCATCACTTTTAATCAAGTAAAAGTTTTTAAAAAGTCTGTTTTTTAAAGTCTAGCATAAGTTAAATAGTAAACAAACTTCACATTTGTAGTTTCTCCTACACATTCTGCTCTACATGATCTCTTTATACTGTCACTCTCACTTGTAAACAGCATATAGCAATAACAGCAGAGACACATCTACTGTGTGTGTAGTTCTCACCTGCACAGGTTTCTGAACCAATGCTGTCACTGCTTGATACATTCCTGCAGTTCTCTGACCTCAGCTGTATAGTTCATTACTAAGCTCAATCGAGGATTGTGATACTTAAGTCATCAACTCAGAGATGCCACTGTGTATCGATTACACTTCCTCTAAACAGCATGCCACTTCCTCCCTGAGAAACCATGAGAGGACGGATTGGTCTTGTCTTTGAGGGCTTGTTGTACTGTTAGTGGATCATTATATCCCTGTGCTTTCAAAGAGGGATTTATTCCAAGTGAACGACAAAAACTCTCTCTCCGGGCCAAAGCATGCGCAAGCATGCGACCTCAGTGAGCTGGGTTAACGTCACAACACACGCAATGTCATGCCAACATGAGCCATCAGGTTCTCCATTTAATGCCATTACAGTGGATAAGTGGAAAGACGAGATTGAAACAGAGAGAATGGGATTGTGCTTCAGGGAGCTGGCACAGACTAAATGAAAACAAAAACGTACACAACACTGTCAGAGAAAGACTGTACATTTTAGTAAGCTTATCATGGGGCAGTATCCTCAAAAATGGAATATTTGCACCATATCTACTATGAATTTGTACCTTTTAAAAGGTACTGACCCAGTTAAAAGATGTTGTACCTCTTAAAGTGCTTTTTTCTGACCGTGTACCACCAGTGAAAAGTTTGAATACACACTTAGTAAAGAAATAACACAAATGGGACCTTTTCAATATCTTGACTTTTTTTCTGAAGCGGTTAAATAGAGAGAAAATGGAGAACTTTCTTTGGTTTCTCGGATGTTCCTTTAGAAAAAGAGCCCAGCCTTACATCTGAAGGTGTTGAAGAGATCTCAACGTCTCAAAGATAAGTTCTAAAATCAAGAGTTAGTGAACAAATTAAGACTTTTGCTGAGGTTTCTCCAATGTTTCCTGAAAAAATACCCCTGTAACTTCACTTAAATCTCTTCAAGAGATTTCAAGAGACCTCAAACTAAACTCAGATTTGACAAATCTGCAAAAGTCTGCAATCAAAATAAACATTTCTCATTAAATTCTTCCAAGACCAAAATTTTAGCTACTTTTACTATCCACATTATGTACATATTATTCAAAAGTTTGTGTCAGTTTTTAAATTAAATTAAATGAATAATTTTATTAATCAAGGATGCATTAAGTTTATTAAATATAAAAGTACAACTTTTACATTGTTACAAAAATATATATAAATTTCAAATACATGCTAAAATTCTAACACCTTTAATAATAAGAAATGTTTTCAGCAGCAAATCAGCATATTTGAATGATTTCTGAAGGACCTTGTGACAGTGAAGACTGGAGTAATGATGCTGAAAATTCAGCTTTACATCACAAAAATAAATTACAATTAAAAATATTTTAAAATAGAAAAGAGTTATTTCAAATTTTAATAATATTTCACAATATTTCTGTGTTTACTGTATTTCACTGTACTGTATTCATCAAACAAATGAAGCTTTGGTAAGAGACTTTTAAATACATTAAAAATACTCCCAAGCATTTTATATTGTAGCTTTAAACTTTAAACTCTTACTGTAGAAAATAAATAAATAAATAAATAAATAAATAAATATATTAGTATATATTTATATACATACATACTATATACATACACACACAATTTCTCTGTTTACAAAATAAATTTTATGCATAAGCAACTTATGCATTCCAAAAAAAAAAAAAGTTTGCATTTCTTTATCAAGTGCACTATAAGGTGCCTTAAGAAATAAAATATCTGCTTAACAACCAACTAACTGTCAGCATCCTCTAAATTTATTGTAGTAGCAAATAAACATTCCGACATACGATCCAATCAATATCCAGGGATATTTTCAGTGTAGCTCATTTGTGTTGCTGTTACAGGGTTTTAAGATACCATCTAACAGTTTACTCGCATTCATAAAGTTGCATTTTCTCATTACAGCCGGCCCTTACATCTTCTTGATTGGCAAAGCCATTCAGCTGAAACCCTTTAGCGGAACAAAGTGTGGGATTTCCAAGCTAATGAGATTCCTTTACTCTGGATAACAGGGTGCTGCACACATCCATGGCTCATGCATACCATCAATTTCCCTGTCATGGCCGCCGTGCACAGGCTTATCTGAGTTGAACACGTAGCCGGTGTCACCTTCACCGTGACAATGACACAGCGGTCTGAAATGGACAGAGGGCTTTGGTGAATTTACATCTCTCCGCCTGTCCCAGCATGGACTCTTATCTCCAATTTAAATATGATTTTTTGACCTTGCGGTGGCCGTGTAGTGTTCGACACAAACGAGTCTCGCGTTCCTCTTCCATTTAGGATCGCAATGTCACCGCTGTGGTTTCATCCTGCCATAATGTCAATTAAAATCTGGCTCCATTGCAAATGGATATTAGATACGGCTCCCCTGCCCAGAGATCTGCAAATGGCATTCATATTGAACGGTCCTTTCAGTGGTCACTATATATAAACAGCGGAGGTCAAATGACAAAGCCAATGTCACTGGCCCATACTGCCGAGAAGAACAGCATCGCTGAACGCCAGCATGCGAAATGTCTTATTTTGGATACTGGTGTGCTGATGTAGTATTTGACAGCTAAAGCTCTGCATTGGCAATTAAAGCACTTCAACTAAAATATCAAAACTAAAAAAAAAAACTAAAAAAAATCCACAACATCTAAATACTAGTTGAGCACTAACCTGGCTAATTGGGATGCTAAACTCTAATGAAAATCTAATAAACTGTCTTGCTGTGTATTTCTTATAAGATAAAACAGAGAAAAATAGTGAATTTTCAGTAATACGGAGTATTTTTATCAATACTATTTACTATTGAATGAAATACAATATAAAATGAAAAATCAGCATATTTAATCACAACGCTCACAGTCTTAGATTTATTATCGTTGTTGTTGTTATATTTTTTCTAATTTCTTTTCACTTCTTTACAGTTTGGCCAAACTTAAAAAATAGTATTAATAGTAAATTATTGTTGTTTTTGTTATTGGTGATATTATTATTAAAATACAAAAAATACAATATCATATTAAACTACTATATATATATATACAATTTATTACAATTTTAATAATAACTTAATACTTATTATTATTATTATTATTATTATTAAAATACATTATCATGTTACAAAATTATTAATAAATGCATTAATAGAAATTATAATAAACATATTTATATTATTATTATCACTGCTATTTTTATTAATGTCATTTTTGCCATATTTTTATAATAATATTTACCGTACCAAATTAAATAAATTGAGAAATTAGAAAACAGTAGTAGTAATAATAATAATGATAATAATAATAGTAGTAACTGCTGTAATCACTGGTTTTATGAGAGATCTCAAAGATCTCTTTTCTGATTCAGCTCTTGCACAGTCTGACTCATTGCCGAACCTATCTGCTGTTCCATTTGCAAAGACAAGCATAAGAAAGCCAACTAATGGAAGATAACCACGCACCAGCGGCCTTATCTCTCATCAGTCCACTCATCTGTGGCTTTGCAGTAGCAGATCTCTTATGATCAGCAGATCAAACCGGCACATGGATGAGATCACACCCAGAGAGCAGCCACGGCACGGGCTTGCGTGCTGAGAAGAGAGTTCTTTCAAAGTGCAAGATCAAAGAAGATCGGCAGGAGAGTGCTTCAAGGAGAAGTTTCTCTGATGTGAGGTCAACGTTCACCTTATTCACCTGATGTCACTTCTGATAGCAGTATAGAAATAAACACAGCCATTTTTCCTGGCATTTACAGAGCATTCCACAGCAGGAGAGTAAGGCGAGGATCTTCTTCAAAACGGCATAAACAGCTAGAATCCCTGGTCAGATCAGCAGTCCCGTTTTGTAATGCTTTATGAATACATGTTGTTGTGTGATTGGATGCAAAGGTTAAACAAGTGAATTGTTTGTTGGATACTACAAGACATCTAAAGCCAGGTGCACACCTGTTTTTCTGTTCTTCCTTATGATTGTTGCTTGTCAGGTTCTTCTGTGTCCCCGAGCTTGAAATTCAAAGTAGACTGCGACATCAACAGCCTTTTATATGTCAGTTTGTGTGATATATATCTTGGGACTTTGGTCATGACTGACAGTGTTGACTGAGGTGATAATTCACGGCATTGATGTTGTCAGTGTTTTCCTTGAAAAAATAGAAAAAGCGTCTGAAATTTGTTGTTTCTGGGCGAAAAAGGAAAGGTCGTTTTGGTTGTATGATCATGACGTGAGGGGAATGCTAAATAAGGATATTTATATTGCATATTATATTATATGAATAACCCTTAACATGGATTTTTATGCAACATAAATGTTTTATTATTGATATATATATATATATATATATATATATAATATATATATATATATATATATATTCAATGTTGATACAAGAAACTAATTATATATAAACAGTGAATGCATTTGCTGTGCTCCTATTTTTCTGAAATTGCAGCAACATGTGCGACTGACATGCAACAGATGGTTTATTTTGTGTGTTTTTCACTTTAACAGGATCCAAAATATAGATTCGAATTTGCAAAAGGACAGAATAATAAAAGGCATTGTGACCTCAAATCATCTTGCCTATTCTCATCTTCCCTCGTAGCAAATAAGGAGATCTGTATTATCATCCGCTGCGCATGAGCACCACAGTCCATCCTCCCCAACCAGGTGGCTTTGCAATTTGCTGGAACAAAGCACTTTTTGGGTAGTTGTGTTATCTCTTCACTTTGAGGGGCAGCTGCAAGCACCTGAGACGCAGGAGAGATGCAGACAGGCTGGGCGGATTGTTTCTGACATCTAATATAACCCTGCCAGAGCCCAGCACAACTTTAATGTGATGACCGCTTCTGTGAGAAGAAATAGAAAAAAAGAGAGCGTGGTGATAAACAAACCTAATCTTCCCAAAGCATTTCTGTTCCCACGCTGATAATAAACCTGAACATGGATTAGCTTTCTGTGCTTTTGCACGAGATGTAGTGGAGAGGACAAATCTGAACAAGCCTAACACAAAGAAAAGAAACTAAAAGATAATAAAAAGGAAGGAAAGAAGAGGAAAGTAAATGGAAAATAAAAGGTAGTGAAAAGGAGAGGAAAACCTTAGGAAAATGAATAGGACAGAACAGGAAAGGGAAAATGTAGGAAGGTAGGGAGGAAGGACAGAAAGCAAGCTGGAAGATGAAGGGAAACTGAAAATGAAAAAGGCACAAAAAAGGAAAAAGAAGGGACAGGAAATGGAAAGTACAATGACAAGAAGAGGAAGAGGAAGAGACAGAACAGGAAAGAAGGAAGGTAGGTAGTAAGGAAGGAAGGAAGGAAGGAAGGGAAACAATAGAAAAGGAAAAGTAATAGAAAGAGTGTTAAAAAAGCAAAGAGGGGCAGGAAATAATAACACAAGGTAATTGAAATGACAGGATAAGGGAAACGCCAAGACAAAAGGAAAAGGGAAGGATAAGGAGAAAAGAAGGGAAGAGGGAAAGAGAGAAATGAATAGTGCAATGGAATGAAAGGGACAGGAAAAAAGAAAACTAGACAGTAAATGGAAAAAAATCTAAAAAGGAAAAACACAACAGGAAGGGGAAATGGAATGAAGGAAGGACGACTGAAAGATGAAAGTGATGGAAATGTGAAACTGAAACTGAAAGATCACAGTTTGAAAATAGGGATGCATGATAAATATCGGCATGATATTAATGCGCATCTCGTCAGTAAAGCCGGTTCTGTAATCAACGTGAAAGCACGCACATGTAGAGATTTACCGCTGATTACTGAACCAGCTTTACTGATGAGATGCGTATTAATATCATGCCGATATTTACTGTGCATCCCTATTTGAAAATGAACAATATGAATGGGACAAGAAAAGGATAAGGTGGCAGAACAAAAGGGAAGGGAAGGGAAGGGAAGGGAAGGGAAGGGAAGGGAAGGGAAGGGAAGGGAAGGGAAGGGAAGGGAAGGGAAGGGAAGGGAAGGGAAGGGAAGGGAAGGGAAGGGAAGGGAAGGGAAGGGAAGGGAAGGGAAGGGAAGGGAAGGGAAGGGAAGGGAAGGGAAGGGAAGGGGGGACAGGGAATAAAAAGGAAAGATAAAAGGGAAGGAAGGAAGGAAGGAAGATGAAAATAAATTGGAAAAAACATGAAAGGAGAAAAGAGGGGACAGGAAAGATGGGCAAGAAAATAAAAAGGGGGGCAGGGAAGAAAAGAAGGAAGGAAAGCAGAAAGAATGAAAATGATTGTGCAAAAAATGTCAAATTCAGGAAAATTGGCACAAATAGACTGGTAAATCATGTGTCAATGGCCTTTTTTAAAGTGGATATATAAACATGCTGCTGACACTGAAAGGACGCCAGCTGTCATTCACACAGACGGCTGAAACATTTTAGCATTACCTCAGTGGGAATCATGAAGTCCATGTAAGCAAGCTTTATGAAATCCCCTCAGGATGAAGTGAGTTTATCTGCTCTGGCAGTACCAATGATGTTTGTGCTTTAAGCCACATGCCCAAAACAGCTTGACTTCTCTGTGGCATCTCACCACCTCAGGACTGCTCCTTTAAAAGCCTCTGCACTTCCCAAACCACCAACTAAAAAGTTTCCTTTCTTTGTGATTTCAGAGTAAATCAACGCACTGCAAACACAAACAGGCCTTATCATCCTCTGACAGACACACTGTAATCAATGTAGAACAAGAAGTGACATCGTTTTTTGTTTTCACCCTCATTTTCGTTGCTACCCGCCATCTTACCTCAGCGTCACTGGCCTGCAGTGTGCAAGACGATGTTTATTCACAGGTGCTGTCGTCACCAGGCTGTGACAATCCGTTAAACAGGCTGATCCCCTGATTCCGCTTCCTGAATGTGTGTGTGTGTGTGTGTCTATGTAAGCAGACCTTGATTAAAATGGATGAGATTCTGGAGTTTTTGGCCTCCAGCTCGTGTTTTTCCAAAGTTTCAATATGTGTTTGTGTAAGGATAGGGTGGCCATCTGTCCAGTTTAGGCATTTTTTTAAAAATGCTATTTCCAACTACCTGCACAACCTCAAGTTGGATGCTCATCTGTCCTCCCATTACAGTCATCACTATTTTATACTTTATCCAATGGTATATAATTACTAAATGAATAGATTTAAACATGGGCTAAGTTTTAACTAATAGTTTTAACTAAGTTTTAACTAATAACTAAACATGGGCTAAGTTTTAACTAATAATGTAGTGACCTACATTTTAGACAATATTGACTCCAAAATAGTTCCAAACAGTCACAGCAGAAAATCTGTGGTTCTAATCAACAGTTTTTTTGTGTGGTTTGAGTGTTTCAACGTTTTTAACAAATCATCAGTAGCTTTAGATTATTTGTGTTAAACTTTTGTGGTATTTTTTAAATGTAAATAAAAAAAAAATTGTCGCAAAATTACAGCATTTCCATTAACTGATGTTATACGACTAAAATGTAATTTTTCCTTTCATGATAAGTCATGATAATGTTGGTAGGTTTACGTATATCGCAGCCGCCACACTAGGCATGGTTTTCAATGAAAGGATACGTAGGCGTGTATTTTTTGCGAAGCAGCATGGAGAGCAACTTCTGGGATGCTTCTGAAATATAACAAGGTGCAGCTTTTGTGATATTTTATAAAAATGTAGATAAAAACTATTGCAAAATGACACAATTTTCATTAACCAATGTTATATTAATAAAACTTTTTTTTTTTCCTTTCGCAATAAGTCATTGTAAAACATATTTTTATATTTATATATATATCACAAAAAAACCCACAAAACACAAAAAAAAAGTTTTTATGCTCGTATTAGGTGGTTTTTCAGGCAATTCGAAAAAAGGAATATTTTGGGCTATATTATACCGCTTATTTACACGGCACACGTCTACGGCAGATTATGACTCTGACTCGGCACCCAGAGCCGATTGCGGCCACTCTAGTCACTGCTTGTGTTTAAACCAGTTGCAGCACGTTTTAGAAGCGTCCCAGAAGCAACTCTCCATGATGCTTCACTAAAGATACATGCATGCATCTCTTTCGATTAAAAAAATGATAACTTCTGCTGTAGCTGCAACATACATAAACCTACTTATATCCGTCGGCATGACTTTTTGATTTTGCCTGACCTCATTTGATTGTTGACAGCCCTGCAATAGTCCTATCTTTCTACTGTAATTGCATTTATTGAATAATTAAAAATAAATAAATAAATGTAAGGGGACATATACATTTAAAAGGGTTAGTAGAGTTCCCTTAATAGAAAGGCTAAAATGCCACAGGACATTGATTTAATATGATCCCCCAATGGAAAATTTTTGAAAATGTTTCTGTCATTGCTTATACAGGTTTGGGATTATTTAAGTTTCTATCCCTTCCTTACTGTATCTTAAAAAGTGTCCTCCTTTTTGGTGTTATAAAAATGGCCAACCATGTAAGAGTCTTCCTCCTGGTAAGCTACTGTCCAAGCTTTTTAACTAGCTTTAAAAATGTACACTACGGAGGATTTCTCATGCACACTAGTCTAGAGTATATGTGTGTGAAAATAAACACAGTGACAGTGTCTCAGAAAGGAAGCCCATATCAGACCTTTGCTTTTGCCCTGATGCCCAATGACTCACTGTATCTCTACAAGAAGCTGATGGCACTCGCATCGCCACCGACTGACTGACCACAGGTCACTCTTACTCATATTATGAATATTCAGCACTCTCTCTGACTCGTCCAGATTAGAAACATAATATGGGGAATTCACTAGGAATTAATTGTGCCCGCACTGTTTATTTGCATTGTTTTAGCATTCAATTCCATTACCTGAATTATGCAAATTATGGCACAGCGTTAACTAGTCCAGCCAAATAATCTGGGCCCTCATTTATCAACAGTGCATATGCACAGTTATTGAACTGAACTGCACCAACACTGAACTGACTGGAGCTCAATAGTGGATGGATTTGGATCTCTGTTGTCCAAAGCATTATTGAATTAAAGGTGACTTCACTGTATAAGACTTACACTGCAAAACTATTTTAGCAATTGGTTAAAATGGATTACAAGTGTCTGGTAAGGACAAATTCATGTTTTGGCACTGAAAATACCACTGTTAGTGATTTCACCCTGCTGTGTACTAGCACTCCAGTCTTACTATCCTCAGGGACGTATTCTAAAATCAGCATGGTCAAGCTAAAGCAGTCTGTACCATCTTAGTGTCCCACAGCCTGAAGACATTATATTCTCAAGGCCTCTGTCTAAGAGACAAGAATAAAGACTTCCTGTCGGGACTGTAAGTAGCCGTGGGTCTAGCTGTCTCCCCACCGCAGATGCAGCAGAGAGAGACGGGGAGGTTTTGGAACATTAGTCTAATTGCTTGGTGCTTGAATTGTCCTTTAAAGCTGTTTCACCCACACTGATGAAGGATCACATAGTCTTCTGTTCTGTCCTGTTTCTGTCCTGTTTCTGTGCTGCTGCATTTCCCACTCACTGCCATCATATAAAACACATACTGTTTCTCATGTAAAACAATCTGATTATGGAAATAAACATTAAGTGTTGTATCCTACATGTTTAGAGTACTTACGGGCACCAACTTAGGAATAAGCATGTTGTTTTTGCAACTGTGCTGTTCAAATTTCTAAGAAAATGAATTGTTATCATCGGCTAAAATGAACAACACTGCTTTTCTTACATTTTCCATCCGTGAAAGGGATACTACATTTGTCAGATCAAGCACTGCTAATTTGTACTGCAATGCAATGCATTCAATCTAACCTTCTATATCAAATGTAATGAACTGAAATCAATGATTTTTAACATCAACTTTTGGCAGTTTGATCATGGAGATGATTTTACCTAAATTGAGATAAAAAAAAAAAAAAAGTTTTTATTTATTTTTGTTGATGTTGTTGTTGAGAAAATATACTACTATTATCAAAAGTTGTAAGATTTATTTATTTATTATTATTATTATTTATTTATTTATTTAGAACTTTACACTTTTATTCAGCATGGATGCATTAAATTGATAAAAAAAATTTTTATTGAAGACATTGTTAATACGGTACAAATTAACAGTATTAATTAACAGTAAAGACCTTTAAAATTTTACAGAATAATTCTATTTCAAATGCTGTTCTATTAAACTTTCTAGTCATCAATAATAATAATTATAATACAATTTTAATTATATTAATATTGATATAATTTTCATATTTTCTTATAAACAATTATTTCATTTTAGATTAGATTAATATAAAATTAAAATATTGATATTTCATTTAATATTATATTAAGTGTAAGATACATCATGCAGATGCACTGGGACACATCATCAGTGATTTATTTGTTTTTACGTTTCAGCAGCACAACTGTTTTCAACATTAATAAAAAATGTTACTTGAGCAGCAAATCAGCTTATTAGAATGATTTCTGAAGGATCATGTGACACTGAAGACTCTTGACAAATTCGCTCTGCATCACAGGAATAAATTACATTTTATAATATATAAAAATAGTAAACAGTGGTTTTAAATTGTAATAATATTTCAAAATGTTAGTTTTACTATCATTTTATAAAACCTCAACATGCTTCTTTTTACAAATGGAGAGTATGGCATGTACTGTACTGCATAGTATGTCAAAATTATCTTATTAAAGCAAGGAAAATCATAATACAGCCAGTTTGAATTTGTGAAACAGATTCTTTAATCAATCTAAAAAGTACACTAATAGAAAATAGATAAAACAGCTCGTACAGAAATAGAGTTCATATATCTAACAGCATTTATTGATTAATCATGAACAGAAGAGCTGATATGGATATGTAAGTCAATCAATGTAGAAGTTTAAAATAGATTGCTCTGGGACAGATATAGACTGTCTTGGTATAATTTCCTGTGACGATGTGGAGTGGGCTGTCTGCGTAGCTACAGAAAGCATACCAAATTGAATTTATGTGTAACCAGAGATAGGTAACAGGGAGCAGGTGCTGGATTAGACATTCCTGCTCTGATGTCATCAGCTGAGTTGGCAGACAGGAAGTGTTCATCCGCACGCACCACCTGCCCACAGACAATGACCCAGCACAATTCCCTGTGTGCTTGTGGATGTGTTTACACAGGGTTCATCTGAAAGGTTCATCACTAAATCATGCATGAATTAAAAAGATCATTTCATCAAACGCCTACACTGAGGGGCATTTCATTGCTCAAGGCTGCTCTTTCATAGCTCAGGTAAATGTTCTGAGTTTTGTTTCATTTAAGGAGCAATTCCTTTGGGGACATAAAAATAGAAACAGCTGAGAAAATAATAGCAAAGATACTGTATTTCTATCTTGGATGAATTTGATGAAAAGTAAGTATCAAAATCTCTGACTTTTGATTGGAGACTTTGATTTCCAAATAAAAAGAACAACAAAATACAAATTTAAACCATTTCTAGTTCACAAACTTTTCTAAATTGCATTTAGTAATTAAATACACCTGTACTACCCTTCAAATGTGTAAAAAAAATACAAAAATAAAAAATACAGAAAAATACTAATATTAAATAGTAAATATTATTACTAATTAAAATAACTTTCTATTTGAATATATTTTAACATTTTATTTATTCCTGTGATGCGAAGCTGATTTTTTTTCTGCATCATTACCACAGTTTTCAGTGTCACATAATCCTTCAGAAATCATTCTAATTATGTTGATATTCATATATTTTAATATGTTGCTGTTCAAGAAACATTTATTATTATTATTATTGTTGTTATTATTATTATTATATCAGTGTTGAAAACAGTTGTGCTATTTATTTATTTATTTATTTATTTATTTATGTAATTGTGGAAAATGTAATTAGGATTATTTGATGAATGGAAATTTTCATTTATTTATTTAAAAGAACAGCATTTATTTAAAATAGAAATATTTTGCATGAATGTATCTTATTATTATATTCTTATCACTGTCATTTTTTATCAATTTAATATGTCCTTGTTGAATAATTAAAAAATGATGATGATTATACATTATTATACATTATTGTAGTATTATTAGAATCAAAATAATAAACAACAATAATAAAGATAATATTTTCAGAATTTTCAGCAAGTAAATTGTCAAGAAAGTGTTTTTGTATTTATTGGTACATTTTTTTATTTTTTTATTTTTTTTTAAGAAGCAGGAGACTAACTCCCGTGGTGTGCAATGTTGTGACTGAGGTCAAAACACCCAGTCCTGTCAAATGTAATCAATGAAATATAAATAGCTGATGTTGCATATTCTGCTCAAAATTGCACCAGACTCATCATAATGTAAAATCTGACAAGAAACAACTGTAAAGAACAGAAAAAGACAAGCCTTAAGCAAAAGTCTCCATTTGCCCTCCATTTAATTAAATTGCGATCTAGGAGAACCAACTGTGATGTTATTCCCTACTAGTCTTTCTTGCTTGCATCAGTTCCAGCTTTTTTTTATTCTTAATTTTTTTTCTCTTACAGTACAAGCAAGTGGAGCAGTACATGTCCTTCCACAAGCTGCCGGCTGACATGCGGCAGAAAATCCACGATTACTATGAACATCGCTACCAGGGAAAGATCTTCGATGAGGACAGCATCCTTAACGAGCTCAACGACCCGCTCAAAGAGGTGAGACACAAATAACTCATAGTAGTGCTGACCCAGGGTCAGAGCTTATACGGCCACGGGTACATTTCAACCTAAGCATATCAGAAAATAAGTGCTGATCTCGGATAATCTCCCTGTCTGGATGCATAATCGCTTTCATTTGGATGTGAAAGGAAACATCTTATCTAAGATCTTCACTACTTTGCTATTATTTCAATGCCACGTACAGTTCTTTAAGCCCTAGTAATGGCTTATGGCAGATTTACTCATCTGTCACAGTAACGCTGTATCAGGTTATTGGTAGTTTATATTAGACTGAGTTATAAAAATCTGATATCAGTCCCCCAACAGCCACAGCTGACAGCTGTCAGAACACACAGATGTTCTTATAGAAAAATTAAGACTTTTAAATTGTTATGATGTCATAAGGAAGATTAACATCTACTGAATATCTGATTGAATATAATGAAATATATTTTTAAAATAACATATGATAGCTTTATATGTTATTTTAATAGTAAGTAATGATTTCCCTACCAACATTACATTAAAACTAAGTCTAAGAATTAAATGCCATGAATACAACTCAAAACACCCAGCATGTTGAGTTAAATATATGAAAGTAAGCCATTAAAATGAAATCAATATGAAATGAGTGCAATGCTTAATGCTGTAAAAAAAGACAACAATTCATATATACATAATGAATTACATATTAACTACTGTTAATAAATAAATAAATAAATAAAATTCTAGGTTGTTTTGCATAATATTACAAATGTGTTTTTCATAATATGTATAATATTAAGCATACAAATAAATGATACCTTTCTTGTTTTGCATAACATTAAAACATTGTCTTGAATATAAAATTAAGAAATATTGTGATTAAAAATGTCATTTTAATAAATAAGTATTGGGATATATATTCAAACAAAAATATTGCACCCTTCTAAGGGTGTTTTGCAATAATAAAAATTTTGTCTTAAAGGCCTTAATTGTCTAAAAAATTGTGATTAAAAGTGTCATTTTTTAAAATAAATATTGAGATACATCTTCAATATTGTCAGAAGGCGGCAACATAAATAAATAAATGAATAAATGGATAAATATTTTTCTTCACAATTTCTAAATAAATAAATAAATAATAGTTGAAAAAAAATGCTGCATAGTTGAAATCCACTATACAATAAAAATGAAAAGGTCAAGCACATTGCATTGTGGGATACAGTACCCAACACAATGTGCTCTATTGTACAGTATATACTGCACATTTTGGTTAATATTAAAAAGGTCATCCAGATATTCTTCAAGTACAAAAAATTAGCATGCAGTAGACATGTGTGCATTGGAAATGTATCAAGATTACCAAGAATGCAGCACTCGTTTCATCGTGATTGAGCAGACAGAGTGAGTGTCTATTATGACACAGCAAAAATGAGAGATAACACTGACAGCTGGCTTCATCCCCAAAAAACCTTTAACTCCTGGCAGCACCTCCCTCCCTCCCTCTCTCCTCCATCTCTCTCTTTCCCTCGGTTGGTCAGGGCTGCTATTTTTACATGCACCGCCTTGTGACAAACCAGCTTTAAATAGATAAAGTCTCCAGCTTGTCTCCCTTGTGGAGGTAAAGGGTTGGACGTGGCCATCAAACTCATTATTCCTCCTGTGTGATTGCGGTCAGAACCTTCCTGACGCTTTTCTGACTACGCCACTTTTAAAGCTCAGTGCAAATGTATTCTTCACAACAAACAAACAACAAAAAAAAAAAACATCCACCACACCAGCATCGAGAAAACAAAAAATGAACATAATATTAATCACACCATGCCATCAGTTAATGGCTGAAGTGAGCTTGACACTGACTGTATGGGCACCAGAAAATAAGCTCACTGCAATGCAGTGGGAAGACAGTCTATAGAGGCTGGTGATTGTCGCAGAGGAGCACTAAGCAAAAAAAAAAAAAAAAAAAAAAAAAACACACCTTAAAAATCTATATTATAAAAACACATTTACACATCCCATACCCACAAAAAAAAATATAAAAAACACACAAAACATATTTTTTTTCTGATTATTTAAAAAAAAATAAACAACATTGTGATTATATATAATTAAAGACATAAACACTGAGATACATATCAAATATTGTCAGAAGGCAAAAACATTAAGACACTTTTTAATTATTTGTTTATATTCAGAAAATTGTGAATATGAAATTAAGCAACAGTGTGATAAAAAAACCCTTCCTATCATTTCAGATATAAATATTGAGATACATATCAAATATTATCAGAAATTTAAATCATTTTAAATATATTAAATGTTTTACTTTTTTACATTTATATTTAGCTGTTGATTTAATATTGAAAAACATTTAGATAAATAAATAAATGTTTTGTTTTTGTTAATATTACATCTTTATATTACTTTT
The DNA here is from genome assembly GCF_018340385.1 of Cyprinus carpio. Lineage (NCBI taxonomy): Eukaryota > Metazoa > Chordata > Actinopteri > Cypriniformes > Cyprinidae > Cyprinus > Cyprinus carpio. The sequence continues at coordinate 6,218,259 of NC_056617.1, read as the reverse complement.
TTTTTTTTTAAATGCTATCTTAAATGCGATTTATTTATTTATTTATTTATTTCCTATTCTATGTGTATAAAGAATATGTATTCTTTCCTTTTTGTTCCACTGGAAATTGTGAATGCAAAATTAAGCAAAAAAATTATTTGTGATAAAAAACTTAAAATTAATTAAAAATTTAAATTAAAATGATCAATAATAATAATAATAATAATAATAATAAATTGTTTACACAATTTCAGTTATAGATAATACATACATATCAAATATTTTTTAAATATAAAAAAATAAAATGTTTATATTACACATTTTAGATTGTTCTACAAAAACACAAAACATCACAAATACCGTTATCCTGTAAAACATAAATGCATTTTTCTTTCTTTACTGTTTGATGTTTGTTGATCGTTTTAGTTTTTCCTTGTTTTGTCCAACAGGAAATTGTGAACTTTAACTGTCGTAAGCTGGTGGCCACCATGCCGCTGTTTGCAAATGCAGACCCTAACTTTGTGACGGGAATGCTGAGTAAGCTAAAGTTCGAGGTCTTCCAGCCTAACGATTACATCATTCGGGAGGGGACCGTGGGTAAAAAGATGTACTTCATTCAGCATGGAGTGGCCAGCGTCATCACCAAATTCAGCAAAGAGCTGAAACTCACCGACGGATCCTACTTTGGAGGTCAGTTCAAAACTCAGATTGTTTCCTCTGTTTCAATCAGATTCATTCATGGTTTAAAGCACAATTACAGCACAATCAAATAAAAATACAAACATTAACCCTAACCAGAGCAATGCTGCAAGTACATCATTTCGTACTGATGGACCAAAATCAAACTGACATGTACAGTACAAACCACAAGCTTTTAACTCTGAGAACAGCCACACAATGTTTTATAATTCAGAGATTATGTCACGACCTTGATGTCACATGTTCTTCAGTGTTACCCAAGCTGCAAGATTGTGGGAACAAAAATTTAAATTAAATATATTTTTCCTCACGATTCATGAAGGTTGTGCCTGCTCTAGCATGGGTGCACTGCGATGCCAGCCACCTGCTCCAGTGGAAAACCATCTGCTACTGGTATTTTGGCCCGTAACAGGAATGCTGCAGGCATGTGTGCGTTTGTACACGGGGGCGAACGTGTGTCAAAGCTGCTGGCAGTGTCAGGAAATCTCTTCCTCCTCACTGCCTTATAAAATAAACACAAATACACATTGACCCTTGAACTTAAATTAAATCAAAACAACACAAAAGCATGCAGGACAACCCAATTTACACACTTGTTAATGGGTAGCATTAAGTCAAACTGCATTCAGTGTAGTTTTTTGACCGCCATGCAATTTTCAGTGACCAAAACCAAAGCTGACACTAAAAAATTCTGAAAAAAGTGGTTATTATTTATTGACTGATTAAAAATAGCTGAATAGCGATATACAGCTATCAGCGATTAATAAAAAAAAAAAATTAAAATTCTAGCTAAATCCTAAATACTATTTATTTTAGTTAATTATAATATTTATAATAAAACAATTCATTATGAATGATAACAATGATGACTATTATTATGTTGTTGTTATGATTATTATCATCATTATTGTTATAAATAATTAATAATAATTGAAAGGCTTATTTTTAATACAATTAATGCATTTATTGTTGTTGTTGTTATAGTTTAATAATAATGAATACAGAAAAAAAAATCATTATTATAATAATGATGACTTTTGGAATGATCTGAAATCTTTGCACTGATTCTAGCATCTTAAAACACATGCTGTGGTTTAATTTTAATAATAATAATAATAATAATAATAATAATAATAATAATAATAATAATAATAATAATAATAATAAATAATAATAGTTATTGTTAATACTAATACTAATAATAATAATAATAATAATAATAATAATAAATAATAGTTATTATTATTATTATTATTATTATTATTATTATTATTATTATTATTATTATTATTATTATTATTATTATTTTACATGCAGTGATTCAAAGCAGCCATGTAAGTAAACTAAAGTTCTGGCAGTGTGTCGTGAGGTGAGGGACAGTTAAGGTGAAGCGCTGATCACGATAAATCAGGCAAAACCCGTCCGTTAGCTCACAGCTGGGTTACGTGCCAAACCGACGGGCCTCCAAGGCTATGAGGTCAAGTGTCATTTCCATTTGCAGAGGCCCGAGAGGAGGGCTGGTTGATTGGACGCTCTTTTGTCAGGGTGAGAGAGACACCTTCACACATTTGCTAGCTTAGGCGCTAACTCGTTCAGGCACTCATCCACTGCTGGCAGCCGGCCACAGACGTGCAAAGTAAGACAATTACTACCGAAATCTGAAATTTCATGACGTTTCATCATGCTTTCAGACTCTCTCCATCTCTCTTGACTATTCTGTCGCTGTTATTGGGTTGTGAAAATGTGCATTATGGTGACATTTGAGCCTAATAAACCAATCAGAAATAGAACAGCAATCGCAAAGTACTTTTGCCATCCTCACCTTTATACTGCACCGCATGATGCAAGAGAGATGGCACTTTTCCATTAAAAAACTCCAGCACCTTGTTCCCAATCCCAGCTGGAGAGTGTTGTTAGCATGTCCCATGGGCTACACATACTTTTTCCACAGCATTTGTCCTGTCCAGGACAAAATGTCAAGGGTATCATCTCTAGACTCTGTAAATAATGCTACAAATTTGTCATTTTGAAGCACAGGATGATCAGTCCTACATTTACAGCAAATATATTCACAAAATCAGTAGTCATACAGTATGTTATTTACTCCAGCTTACAGACATTACATATAAGAATATATACCCATGCACACCTCAAGGTGAAAGACAGGACCATTTGTTCTTCTCTAAGCATTAAGGACTTTTCTTCCCAAGATTAAACCAAATTGTGGACAAGATTAAACTGTCATTGATGACTCTGGTTCATTGACAACAAGGTTCATTACAAATCTCTCTGTGAGATACTTTGAGTATGTACTTTGTTCAATGATACACTTACTTCTGAACCATTGATGGGGCACAGTTTCAGGTATTTGGGTAAAAATAAAATGCTTCTTTTCAAAATATTTACATTAATAATAATAATAATAATAATAATAAACACTACACAATAATTTATTATTATTATTATTATTATTATTATTATTATGTTGTTGTTTTAAATAATACATATAATTATAAATAAAATGTTATTGTTATACAAATAAAGCAAACATATTAATAAAACACAAACAAAAAAGTAAATCAATTGAACAAATAAATGTAAAAAGTATTATTATTATTATTATTTTAAATAATACAAATACTTATAAATACAATTTTATTTTTATTATACAAATAAAGTAATTGTATCTATATTACAAAAATACAAACAAAAGAAACAATCAACTTAGCAAATTATTTATTAATATCATTATTATCAATAGTAATAATAATAATAGTTGTTGTTGTTGTGGTGGTGGTGGTTTCTTTGTATAATAATATAAATAACATTTTTTGTTTTAAAAGAACTATTAATCAATATGATTATTCATATTAGTAGTAGTGCTGTCGAATGATTAATCGTGATTAATCACATCCAAAATAAAAAAATTTGTTTACATAATATATATGTGTATACTGTGTATATTTATTTATACAGTACAGTATACATTTTGAAAATATTCCCATGTATATATTTATATTCATATAACTGATATTATATACAAATAATTTGAATGTATAAACATATATTTTTCTTAAATATATACATGCATGTGTGTGTATTTATATAAAAATAATAAATATACACAGTACAAACAAATATATTATGTAAACAAAAACTTTTATTTTGGATGCGATTAATCACAATTAATCATTTGACAGCACTAATTAGTAGTGGTATTACTATTAGTAGTAGTAGTAATAATAATAATAATAATAATAATAATAATAATAATAATAATAATAGGCCTATACAAATAAATTTTTTTATAATCCAAACAATTAAACTACTACTTGAATTATTATTATTATTATTTTTATTATTTCATATATGTGATACGAACAAATACTTCATAATACACTAGTATAGTGTAGCATAGCATAGTCAGTCCAAACTTTTTTCTTAATTATAAAAATATATGTTCTTGGAAAGCTCACCAACCAAGCCACACAAAAAACCCCTCCAAAAACCCAAAAAAATAATTAATTTCAATTTCACACACCCCCCACAAATAAATTTTTTCCAAAAAAAAAAACAAAAAAGCGATAACTAATATTAATATATTAAAATCAAATAATAACATATTAAACCAGATATGTCACGTGAATTCACACCCTCATGCTATGTTTATACGCTAATCATTTTCAGCTAGCCTTGAAGATGCTCTCCGGCCTCCTTCTCCAACGAGTGACCTCCATTATATAAAACATGTAATATCTTCAATTCATCTGTTCCCCACAGAGATCTGCCTGTTGACGAAAGGTCGTCGTACAGCTAGCGTCCGCGCTGATACCTACTGCCGACTTTTCTCACTGTCCGTGGACCATTTCAACGAAGTCTTGGAGGAATATCCCATGATGCGCCGTGCTTTCGAAACCGTGGCCATCGACCGCTTGGACCGCATCGGTAAGACCAGAAACCCAACCTTCGCCTTCTCTTCTAGTCTAATGCCTGAACCTCTTGTGTGTTTATTGCGCATTTGTCATGTCCTTCATCGCACCTCAACCATCTACCATTGTGTTGCATGACGTGTCTATATATGCTACCTTATTTTCTCTATTTTTTTCTTTCTCCAAATGTTTCGTATGAATTATAGCCATTATAAATCGTTAGAACTAACTGTAAATGTTAGCGTTAAGTAATTGTTAATCTGTCGGTAAGCGACAGTGCATGTAGCCGTTCTGCCCGGGGCTGGTCGCCCTGCTGGTTTTGGTTTAATGTCATCCCCAAATGGACGCATGGAGGGTGGACAGAGGCAAACCCTCACCAGCATGAGCCTCCGTTCCACTCCCCCACCTCGCACACCTGGGTATGAGCACCACCCCGTCCTCCCTTGACCCCTAGCCGCAGCAGTGCGCCCCCTAGAGGGGGTTTGAGCTGGTGCACTAAAGGGCAAGGGCTGAAATAATTACCTATCAATTAGAACCAGTTCTTCACATGTTAGTATAGTCCCTGGTCGTTTAAAGCGCTTAATTTATTATATTTATTTACTTTTTTTTCCCAAAACAAAGAAATAGTTTTTAAAACATTATAACAGGCTTTTCAATTTAGTTTAATTCAATGCTAACACTCATGTATAATTTTATAAGGATCCATTTGTAACATTAGTTAGTAGATTGGGAACCATGATCTAACATCGAATAGTACAGCATTTATTAATCTTTGTTAAATTTTTATTTAGAAACAATTTTCACTCTTTGTACGGTTTGTAAATTTCACAATTATTTTACAAAGAAACACACCGAATTAAACATGAAATTTTGAAGTAGAAAGACTGAAAATGTATTTTAAAAACATACTACAATATCCAATATTTTACTTATTTCACATAAAATGTTTTTGAATTTTATGAATTTATATAAATAATATATAATAATTTATATAAATTTGAACCCAACATGCTAGCAATGGCATGTTTATGAATTAACATTAATTAATTAACAAATGTTTTGGGGGGGGGGGGGGGGGGGAGTTCAAGATACCTAATGTATTAACTAGAATTTATTTGAACAACTCTGTTCACAAAACATATTGTTCCAAAGCAGCATTTAAAGTTTATTATCCAATTGTGTTGTTTTTTGGAGTTTATTTGTGCAGAATTTGCATGAGTCACCTCAACATTCATTAAATGATAGCATTAACATCTGAAATATCACATTTAAATTTAAGAAACACCTTAAACACCCTCCTCATTTTTCACTACAATACATTTACACCTTAACAATGGTCTTTTTTCCATAAAAACATGTCCTAAAATTAGCATAATTTTCTGTACTATGCTTTAAAAAAAGCTTTATTTTATTTTAAAACCAGTCGGCTTGATGTACTTTTTAGCATTTCCCCACTAAACACAAATCCATTATCACTCACACCACTCTTCACAGAAATACTGAAAAGAAGGATTTCTCTTTCAACCTGTTTCAAAGGAACAATGGAAAATAAAAAAGGGATTTTATTCAAGCTGTCTTAAGACACATCAGGTTCTGTAATGCTGCATATTTTAGTCTTTGTCTCATTGTTGAGATACAGGCCACCATCCATCATGAATTTGAATTGTGTGGAATTCAAATGTGAGCTAATGCATTTTGAACATTCGTAGAACATTGGTTTGATGTTCTGCACCATTCAATGGGTTTGGTCTATGACCTTGTCACCACTTTTTTGTGCTATTTAATTGAATTCTCTGTCACTACGGTTTACAGTATAGGGTCTAGAGCATGAGCCTTGTTACTCTTCACCCAACATTTCCATTAATCTTTTATTCAACAGGAATATTAAACTAGTTTGTGACAGAGCAGATTTGAAGTGAAGCACAAATGCATCTTAAATTCAGTGGTCACATCCAAGCATAGCTTCAAAATATGTATTTCTTTAAAAAAGGGGTTGATATGATAATATGATCACAAAGTATAAACTGTGTCTTGTTTCTTTGTGCACCTTTTGATTTCACAGTTCATAAGATAAAACCAGAAGATAATTTAAGATGTGACCTGAAAAAGCAAAGTAAATGTTTCTCCTTTAAGCATATGAATCGGTTATGACGTATACTAATATAGCATGAAGCCCTGCATAATTTCACAACTTGAGTGCATGAAACATGCTCGAAATATAAAACAATATCCCTTTTAAAGGTCCATTATACAGTCATTGGGATTCAATAAAAAAATTAGCACCTGCTTGCCTGCATCCAAAAAAATAAAGTTAGATATAGGTTCTAATGTTATTATTTATTTTTTTTACCTTTTTCCTTGGTTCTTTTTATTTTTGTGTTTATTTTCTCAATTCTGGCATGTTGCTATTGACTTGCCTTGCACTAAAAGTTGGATTGGATTGGTTTGGATCAATATGCCCACACTATTGTGACATGCACGTCACAACTAGTCAATAACAGGCCAATCAAATCAAATTCAATTCGATTAAATGAAACCCTAAGACGACAGTAAGCATTACGCTGTCCGAATTCAAAACTAGGATTATATCTACACCCATCTCTGTTTGTGGCATTGACGTTAACACCCTTTAAACGGCAATCACAAAACACGAGACGACCGGTTTAAACAAAGCCAAGGCGTGCATTTGTCCTTTCATGTGGAGAACGGGCTTGTAGTAGATTACCACTGCAAGTTGCCAGCACTTCCAAAAACTTTCGATTTGACATAAGTCCAACTAAAACAAGGGGTCTTGTCTCATACAAGGGAAAAATACGGACCGTGACATGATTGGTGCTCCATGTACTGTTTTTTGGACTGCAAATGCTTGTCTTGTCCTAAGCAAAAGAATTTGACAAAAAAAAAAAAAAAAAACTAAAGTTAGTATGCATTAACCAGAATGACATGTTGTACAATTGATGTATCTATCTTTATTTAAAAATTATTTGACCAGGAGCCCCTCTTGAGATGAGCTCATCTCGTTTTCAAGAGTGTCCTGGCCGACCAGTAGGCAGCAGGTAAATTCCTCATGACGATCCAGATTTTCCCCCCCTCACATCTGAAACGATCCACAGGCTTAAGGCAGCCAGCATGCGTTCAGTGCACCAAGTGGACCTCATAACGAAGGTTAAATCAAACTAATAAAATGCTATTGTAAGTAAAAACAAGGCTGCATGCTATTGTTAAAGTCAAGGCAAGTAACTTTTATGTCATGTTTGGGCATTTATCCTATGTAACTGTCTTTATAATAATAAATGCATGCATACTATTTGAATGGTTCTAGAAATTCCAAAAGATGTGCTTCACTTAAGGTTTTTAATGAAAGAAAATAATCATAATGATAACAACGCTGCTGCTTGTTGTGATGATGTTGCTAAACACACACAAAATGTTTCATTCTGTTTGAATTCTTATTTGTCTGTATCTTTAATAATGGTGGGAAAGATGCTTTAAAATGAGCTTGGTAAGCCTATTTATAGTACAGTAGTCAACATTTGAAGTGGATCCAAACCTTTCATCAAAGTTGTCCTAAAAACAAAATACGTTCTTGTCTTAGGACAACTTTGATTAATCTTTTTTGATCCACTTTAAATACTGACTACTGTACAGTCAAGCTACTTTAAATGTTTAGCTATACATAAAGATACCATACTTAGAGGGGTAATTTATTAATACATTATTATTTATACAAGATTGTATTAGCAATGTCAGAGACTCTAAAATAAAAGAAAAAATAAGACAGTTCATTTAAAAAAGACAAAAAAAAGTACATAAATTGATATCATTTAAATTAACTTTTCTTTATATAAAGAAGGTAACCTAAAATGCTTACTATATGAAAAGAAGAAAGAAAAAAAAGAGCAGCCCACAAAAAAATTGACTTTTTTAAAAAAAAAGATAATGTTACACTACTGATAAATGTAATAAAAATAAGTAACATTGCCGCTGATTTTAGCTATAGCTCTCAAACACAGATTTCCCACACCTTTAGACAATGCAATTCCATGACTTTGTCATTTGCGATAAAGATCTGTATTACTCTTTTGCACTCACAAAGAGCCAGTTAAACTTTTTAACGCTGGCCTGGAAATTACAATTTTAAAATTCTCTGATATTTCCAGGTTGACTGTGTACTTACCCGTTACATCCCTATCTCTCAAACTAGTTTACACAGATTCTCAAACTAGTTTACACAGTTTTACATGTTAGCAACAGAAGCTAAAATATACAGCAGGCAGCTTTCTCTCAGCCTATTTATAGCCGTGGTCCAAACGTCATGGCGGCCACCTGGCAAGGTGTTTGAGCTCAATGGTGTGCTGCATTCATGGCTCACTGTGTTCCACTCATTAATTAGAGAATGGGAGGCAGACTCCAGGTTATTAGGCATCTTAAGTGAGACAGATACAAAGAAATGAAGCCCAGTATCCCCATTCAGCCCCAGAAGAATGCAGCAGAGGGCTAATGTGTCTCAGCGGAGGCCGTCAAGCTTAGAGGTGAAATAGAATGTTCCGTTCTGCTGAATGTCTAAGAGCGTTCGGTGGAGATGTGTTTTTCTCCATACAAGCCCCATGCAATAGGTTTTGTTCTGAAAGACACTGTGGGTTACTGTGAAGTCAATGCTAAATGCTAAATCAATGTTCAGAATGTCTTTTTTTTTATAGGTCTTCTTGCTCACAGTCAAATGTTGTGGCAGTCTCAAATGATATGTTTGCAAAAACTCCCCACAGAAAAAAAACAAAACTCAATTATTTATTCGAAAACAATGAAACTTACTTAAAACTGAGCATTGGTCCCAACGGTGTCTCAAACTTTGGTTAGATTAGCCAAAATACCCAAGTCTGCCATTAAGTTGTTATGATATGAAATAAAATTTCTCATCAAATTCTTTTGAATGGTACTCCTAGCAATTGTCTTTTTTACTTCTAAAGAATTTTAAGAGAAACATCTGAGACATATACTTGAAAAAAATTTATTTTCATATGTATTATTTGTGCACAATGTTTACATTTGTATTCAGTTAGATGAACTGAATGTACAATACAACACTGAGACATACAATTTGGATACTGACAGCATCTAAAGCATAGCATATTTAAGCTTGCACAGCTTTAGAAATATAATAGCGTACATTTTGCAATTTTATAGAAATGTAATGATTATATCAAAATGCATTCACCTAATTTGACATTGTTTTTTATTAAATTAGAAATTCAATTCCTTTTTTTCTATTTCATATGTTTTGTATAGAGAATATTGAATTAATCTGTTGATAGTTTATTTATTAATTGACAGAAATATTAATACACAGAATTTGTTCACACTTTTGTATACATTTTATATATAATGCATTAAATATGATCATACTGAACATTATTAATGTGATTAATTAACTACAATAAAATCAACATATTAATTCAATATTCTCTAAGCCTTAAAGGGTTAAACTTCATCAGAGACCTACAAATGTTTATGTTTACGAAGCTGATTACTAATTAGATCAATTTGGTTTGAGATGGCATTCTTTCCATTTAATGCTACCATACTTGGTTTTCATATTTTGTTACAGGTATGTAATGCAATGACATGCATGCATTTTTAAATGTGACTGAAGTGTCTAAATATTTTTGGGGTTACTGCAAGCCAAATTCTTAGTTTAGTACAACCCAAGATTATGTAATTTCCTGTAGAAATCTCTGTATTTGGTATATGGCAATACTTGGTCAATAAAACATGACATACAGTATCAACTCAAAGCTCCTGCAAGGGTGTCAGAGAACATCTACACTTTAAACATATCAAGTAGATCATTTAATCGACTAGAACATTAAGGTCATGATAGATCTGGAAGGAGCTCCTCACTGGCCCTTTAGAGTCCTGTGAATAACATGTTTTTGATCAACTCCTCATTCACAGAATTCACGATACCTCCAAACCTCTTTTCAGACATCACGTAAGTCTATAGACATACAATGCGTGTTCATTTAGAGGTAGACCTAGTCTCTTCAGTGTTCATCTGGATTCATTTCACTGTGTCTGCCAGTAGATTACACATTGTAGCCTTTGCCTTCTGAGAACGAATACACAAAGGCCATTTCTCTCAGGATGCGTTGCAAACATCGGGGGTAATCAGTCACTATTTTTCCCCAAACCAAATTGCATCTCAGGTCTGACTGCCTCTCCACAAAACTCACCCAGCCATGTTTACCGCTACCTGACTAGTCGATATGCACCGCGAACAAGGAAATTGTGTATATTTGGATATGCAAGGGCACGACAGGCATGTTAAACCTCAGAGACATCTCCAGGGAGGTCTTACTGTGATTATGTACACGTTATTCCTGTCCCCCTGAATAACCGTTCCTGTCGAGACCAGACTTGTTCATCCTCAAGAGCCCCTTTCTTTCTTCAGTGACATATGATATCTCTCATTTTCTGCCTCAGCTAATAACAAATGACAAAGTGCTGAAACTCTGTGTAATTGGTTATTGAGAACGGCCTTAAATAAAATAAAATATACATATTACAGTAAGTTATTAGGAGACAGTGTTTAAATTCCTTCATCCTGACAGTTACTGTTCTGAGCTACCACATTATGCTCTTAATAGCAGATCATACTGTTCTTTTTTTAATTTAAACCATCATCCATCTGGTGCTGATGGCTTATGTCCACATACTTATACTACTTGGCTATGTAGTATAATATTTAACAACAAAAAAATCAATATTCTCATAACACAAAAAATCCTATACCCCTCCACACTTAAAACAAAATCTTTTTTAAAAACTTTTTACCATTTATTGTTTGTATAGGGATTAAAAAAAAAAAAACATAAATAAAGACTTTAAAATTCCAACATGATATTATTTATAAACATAACAGCATTACAAAAAAAGTAAAATAATAACATTTCTAATCAGTGAATAAACAATCCCATGACTGAAGCATTGCAAATAATAATAATAATAATAAAAACAATAATTCATATTTTTTTTAAATTGCAAAATACTTAAATTCAGTTGGTATTGAAAACTAGACAAGTGATTTCTGAAATGAACCACTATTTCAGTGACAATTTATGCATGGTTTTCAAAAAAAAAAAAAAAAAAAAAAAAAAAAAAAAAAAAAAAAAAAAGGAAAAGGCTAGTAGAATTAACTCTATGGAATTGTTCATTAAACTTTTGCAAAGTTTGAAGAATAGTATTTATATTGCAACGATGATTCAATGACCTCCTGTCATGATGAACTGAAAACCTATTAGCATTTGCCCCCATAAACATCTAAAAATCTGACTAAAATTGCATTCTTTCTCTAATCAGAAAATTGTGTAATAGTCCTTCCTTAATGATTAAATATAACAATTCTGCACTCAGCACTGCAGACAGCTTGATTGTAAAAGTTTATATGTCCCAGAGCAGCTGGGTCATGAAACTGTGCCTCCTGCCTGATTCGCGCTTACAGCTACGGCTGAGAGATTGATAGCCTATTGCGTTATGCCTTCAGCTCATAAGAGCCTTACTCAGTCATCTTGTGTAACAATAGAGCTGTGCTCAGCTATTGTATACAAAAGGGCAGTAATAGTAGAGGTTCATTGAAAAATCAATACATCCCTCATTTATGATAGAAGCAAAACTGTGACTTGAGTAAAAGAAGCAGATCTAAGTCCATTTGGCACACTGGAGTGAAGTTAAATTCATATTTGATAATCATCTCACAGCATTTTTTTACAAACCTTAGGTGATCAATCAGATCATTTTCTTTATTGCTGGTTCAAACTTTGGCATTTATTTTACAGTAACCCACAAATAGATGACTGTTAACAGCACTAATCAATTATTCTTTTTATATGTAGACTATGGAGGACTAGCAGTTCCAAATAAATAAATAAATTAATTAATTAAAAAGGCATAATCAGTATAAATAAAAATATAAATAAATTTTCAAATTGACAAATAATTTTTTTTTTATAACCGTTTAAATTGTAGCAAAATATGACAAACTATAAATTATATTTCATATTTAAATAGATTAGAAAAACTTTTGCAAACTGCTTTGCTTTATTTTCGATTTATTTTCGATTTTTAGATGGACAATTAAACTATTTAAGAGAAGAGACAATAACAGTTGTGAATACAACTACAACAATGTTTATTCACAAAAATATCCTAGAAGAGACTTTTTAAAAATGTTTTTGCAAAGAAAAGCCCTACTATTACTCAGTGTGCAATAGAATTGTGTGTTTGTCCTATTACAGTAGTACTAGATACCCTGCTGGAAAACAAACAGCTTAGACATACCTGATATATCTCGTCTCCTAGCCTGGCCAAGCTTGTCCACAGCTAAGTTTAGCTGGTTGTGGTCTCAAAGTCCTTCTGAAACCAGCAAACAGACCAACCTGACCAGACTAGGAGACCAGCAAAGACAAGCAAACCAGATTAGAAAAAAAAAAGCTTGACAATTGTTCTTCAGCAGGGTTAAGAAACTCGTACCATATCTATGGTGTGCTCAGAGAATGTGATGTTTTAGACTCAAAATGTGTGTATTTGCTCTAGCGATTGAGTGCAAAACCATATGAGGTAAGCACCTCCAGATGTTGAATCCAACATCAGTCCGACTTAAAACCTCTACTTAGGAGTGACTAGCTTCCCCTTTCTACATTTGTGAAACCTTTGTGCTTCTCCTCTCACTGTTCAACACCCTTTGTTGGCCCATTTGGGCTAGATGTTACCTGCTCAGCCCTGACTAAAAACTGACCATCTTCTGGTTTCACCCCCAAAACAGGGAAGAAGAACTCACTACTGCTCCAGAAATTCCAGAAGGATCTGAATGCTGGCGTCTTCAACACTCAGGAGAACGAGCTACTGAAGCAGATCATCCGGCAGGACCGAGAGATGGTGATGATGGTGGATCGGAAGCAATCGGTCACGGGGATGAACTCCACGCCGATGTCTGGAAACTCCATCATTAACTCTCCCGCCCAGCCACCGTTCACTACAGCGATCGCTATTCTTGGGAACAACCAATTACAGCAGCAGGCCGCCCCACTAAGCTACAGCACCTCTGCCACTATAACCCCATCAGGCCGCATGCCGCCCTCACAGGGCGTCACGTTTTCGGCACCGAGCGTTTCTCACGGCAACTTGAGCACCTCTTCCCCGAATCCTCCTACGCCCTTGCAGCAGCCGGTGGGGGCCATAATGTCCCCTTGTTCATTCACCACATCAATTTGCAGTCCCCCGGTGCAAACCCCTATAGCCAGCCGAACATTCCAGTATGGATCACCGACAGCCTCCCAACTGTCCCTTGTACAGCAACCCTTACCCCAGCAGCCCTCTGCTGCCTCCATACTGCAACAACCACAGCAATCGCAAGGGGCGTCCCCTCAGAGGAGCGATGTCCACAAGAGCACACAGCCACTCCAGTCAGGCAGCCTGAGCAAGGACATACGCCACCTCTCTGCCTCGCAGCCCTCACTGCCCCACGAGACCTCATTGGCTGCCCGGGCACATCCCACATCGGGCGAATCGCTCGCTTCCATTCAGCCACCCATGGGATCCGCGGCAGGAGTCCAGGCCCCGGGCTCCGTTCTGCAAAGCGGCATTCGCAACAACGTTCCACAGAGGGTTGCCCTTTTCCGGCAGATGTCATCGGGTGCATTACCGCCGATTCGCACGGCGCCCTCTAGTGCCCAGCACAGGGATTCCATGGGCTCCAGGAGAGAGTCGGCAGTCTTAAGCAGTACAGAGACGGAACAAGACAAGATGCGGTTCGCATCGAATTTATGATCCCATTTTACTTTTTTTTGTTAATTTTTTAAAAAGATATTTTGATTGATTTTTACGGAGAGACTAAAAAATTGGAAAAAAAAAATTTTCTCCAACTTCCTCTGAGAAAAAAATAATAACCTTATAGCTATCCTGTACAGAATTTCCTTGTACTATATTTTAGACACACTTCCCCTTCAACATAAGAATGTATATTATACAAATATATATATATGTGCAAATCCAACTAGAATATTTGGCATTGACCATATGGGAAAGAAAAAAAACTCTAGTATAAACGCAAGTCTTCCTCTAACATATGTGACTATAACAAATTTTCGTTATCGTTTTTGGTAATGGAATGCTTTTGAATGTGTTTTCTTTACCGTTTTTGTTCTCAATGAGAAGATGACAAAACAAGTCCAGCATTCAGCAGCTTTTGGCATCACTGTGGAAAATGTTTGCGCAAATCAAACCTGGGAAATACTGAAAAGTTTAAAAAGCACATCTAAAAACTTTTAGCAGCTGGAAAAAAAAATATCAGAAAATGCTCGGAGCATCAGATCAAGGTGCAGTTTTTATCTCTGCAATACTTTGTGTTGTGCAGTAATTGCGTTGCGTTTCAAGAGAGCATTTGTGCATTAAAGGGAATCAATGTATTTATTTATTTATTTTAGTTTTTTATTTTAATTTATTTGATTTTTACAAAGGATGTGTGGTCAAGTCGGATGGTTTTATTTTCTATATCTGATTTTAGAACGAGATGGACATTATGAAATGTCACTTAAATGTACATTTACAATATTTATAAAACTAAAGATTATCACCATTATGCAATAGACTGTGATATAAAGATTACCTATATGTGTGTTGTACATAGTTTTGTAGAGCTAGTATTTACAAAAGTAATGTGTGGTGCATTTCTCAAACATGGCAATGTCTTATCTCTGTCAGCCGCCTGGGTAATGCCTATATATGCATATATATATAAATATATATATTCAAATGGTAATATGTGACAACAAACATCAGAAACATTCATTAGAGATAAGAAAACCTTAATGCAAATAGTAGCATTACACTGTAGGTAGTAGTAAAGACAATATCTGCATTCAAAAATATCATGCTGGTCAAAGATAAAGGCATATGAGCGATTACAGCGGCATGACACCACTGCGGTGGGGGAGGGGGGTTATGCATCATCAGCAGCAGCAGCAGCAAAGCTTAATGCATTTTGATCATTTTAGGATATTTATTAGATAATTTCCTGGGCTGATGTAACAAGGAAGCCATATGCTGCCTGCATATATCGATAGATGCTTTGTTTTATAATAGTTTCATATTAAATAGTGTTTTATTGTTTTGTTTTTGTTCTTCTCACATGGATCAGTATTAATGGATGTACACACTACTCCAACTTCATAATATTACATAGATGCAGATGTTCTGGTTATGCATTTTCTGTTATTTTTGCATTTAAAGACTGTGAAAAACATTCTAACCTAACATTTATTTATGTATTTATTTACTTATGCTCTGCAAGATTTACAAAACACATCAACCTTTAAGTCTGAGATATGAAACAAAAAAATCCGTAAACCAATGGCACAGCAGACACAACCCAATTATAAAAACGGCCAGCAGAACTACTCAATATCAACTAAATAAAAACAACAAAAAACAGAACAAACAAAAAAAAAAAAAAAAAAAAAAAAAAAAAGAAAGTAAAACAGAAGCTGCTTTGCATTAAGGTTTTTATCTCTCCCGTACGTCAATTCATCCAGTTCGGGGCTTAAGACTTTGAAATAGCATGTCAGTCATCCATATTGGTGGTAAAACAGATTTTACTAGGGGTAACTAACAGCCCTGACCCCATCTATTTTTTATTTATTTTTTCAATACCGCTACCAAAAGCTGGTAATAAAAAAAAAAAAAAAAAAACACAAAAACTCATCTGGCCTGCGCAAAGTCTCCAAGCCCCCTTGCACAATGTTTAAAAGATGACAATACTCAAAAAAAAGACCAAAAAAAAAACCCCACTTGTGTCAGTACTGTACCAGTGCAAATACAGCGACCATAAACGCATGCATTGTCACAAATACTTAAAAAGAGGAACTATTTAAAAAAACGTTGATGTTTAAATGTATTGTGAGATTATGTTTTTTTGTTCATTGTCTGCCTAGACGTTCTCTGTGCGTATCAGAAACACTGAATTTTCACAAAAAGGACACTCTTAAGTATTTGTGCCTAAACTATAGCCATGTTTCATCCTGTTCATTTTATGAGTGTGACTTGTGTGTGCGCGCACATTCACGCACACGTGTATGTAAACAAGTGTATACGTGTATGTTCAATGTTTTCTGATGAGAACAAAAAGCAATGGGAATGGCCAAATGTATCGGAGCAAAAAGGCGAGATTTGCTCGGCGTGTGCGATTAACATATTAGTGAAAGTATATCTATTTGCAAACAAATCAGTATCGGCTGGAATCATGATAGATCATTGGTTACATGTGTGTGGAACTTAACTTTATAGCCACTGATGTTGTGTGGAATGAAACTGGCCAAAGTGAAACATTTCAAACTTTCATTGCGAATTGCACTTTCTGTTTAAAGAGCGAGAGAAACCTAGAAGCAGAAACACATACATTAGTGGGTTAACTAAAGGGGTTGCTACATAATCCAGAATCACGTCCTCTGGCCTCTGGGTCGATGGGAGGACCTGTGTGTTCAAATACAACAAAAAGCGCTTAACTCCTGCTATGCCATAGTGTATAGAAACTAGTGTACAGATAGGACGGTCAGCGGTACTCTGGGTATCTGCTTTTTTGATACTGTACTTGCCTTCGGAGGGGAACGCTTCCCATGTTAATGTGCTTTTTCCTCTCAGCTTTAAACACTGTAAGAATTCCGGATTGGGAAGGAGAGGCGTTCATACAACAATACACTAGAAAAAGTGAATACTGTCATTTTCTGAAGAGGCGTTTAAGAAAACCAGCACATATTTTCGTATGTTTGTTTTTTATTTGTTTTGATCATATATGTGTTTATGTGATGGGAAATGAACAATGCAAAAGAAAAAGGGAGGAGTGACGTTTAAATAAAGGGGAAAAACCAAAACGGTTGGTTTGCAGCCTCCACGATTCAGGTGAAATCATTCTGTTTGATATGTTGAATGACGTGATGCAAATGATGGAAGATTCTAGAACAGGCCTCAAGCTCTTCTTAATCTCAGCTATTTTTTTCCCATTATGCTTGTTCATGTACACCAATGCTTGGTTTAAAGAATAAATAAAAAATTAAAATAAAAAAAAACTGGGGAAAAAGAAATCATTCAATAAATACTGTATACATGAACAATTAGTTACTTGATCCTGAATAAAGAAAGGTAAATGTATACTTTCTTACACCTATATGCAGACAAACGGTGTTTGTCAAAAAATTCTTTTGATTTTCATTATTTTTTGTTTTATTTTGTTTCTTTGTAAATAATAAACCTTTAAAATATAGAGAAAAAAAATAAAAGAACTATTGCCATTTACCACCAGGCTTCAGTGTGTTTTTTTGTAGCGAGTTGCCATTTTGCTTGTTTTATCTATTATTAATTTCTCCATCTACAGACATGAAAGATGACTCAAATTGTGTGCCTTGTAGAGATGTGCAATTACATTTTGCAGCAAGACGCTTTACCTTGGCTTACCTTGCCCTCGTGGGGGAGGGGGGTGTTTGGGGGGCATCTTAGGCATGGTTATGAAAGTTTGTATTATTATGACACCAATGTGGAAATGCAGTCCTAAAAATTAAGACTCCAAAAAGGAATTTTCCCAGGTACATCATAGAAGAACCATTTTTTCTTAGTGTGAAGAACATTTTAATAACCTGAAGAACCTTTTGTATAATAGAAAAGTTGCATAAATGAGAAAGGTTCATCAATGCCAATAACAACAACAAAAATTATTTTTAAACGTGTGCTTGAGAAAGTAGCAGTCCGCTTCAACAGTGGGATCTTCAACAATCTTACAAACAATGCCCTGGCAACATACAAAGTCATCCAAAACACAATGCAGTGGTTTAGAAACACTACTGATAACACATATAAAGATATTAAATTCAGACTTTGTTGTTAGTTGTTATCACTGAATCAATTATATTTTTGCTGCTGTACACAAACAACTAACAACAACACAGAAGTAATCCATCCACTCCCTGTGAACACAAAATAGTCCAGTCTCTAAAGCCAATCTCTTCACAGTCGAAAGTAAAAGGACATATTGATCTTACCATATGTTTTTCTTCCCTTGTACTAGAACTCTCCATTTTGTGTCCAAAAACTAAATCCATACATGATTATTCCACATATAATTTCTGTAAGTTCCAGTTCACACTAGAAAAGCCACAACCATTTTGTCTGTTTGGAGAAAACAGAGTAACTATCTAATGTAGGCATCCACAGGCCCTGAAAAACACCTGCAAGGAGGAAATACAGGTGGAAGAAGGCATAGAAACCAAGTTAAAAGTCACCTACATTTCCTGTTGTGTCCAGAATCTTAAAATTACAAAAAAAATGTTTTAAAAGGCTGTAGCTATAAATGAAACAGCCTTTCTGACAAGTAATAAAGTTGTCTTTATGCTCTTTTAAAATGAATTACTGAGATTTAATGTCGTAATGAAACACTTTGAATGTGTTGCAGAAATATAGATGACAGTTTCTTAGTATAAAGGTCATCTTGCTTCAGCCTTTCTCTTCTTTCTGTGTACAGAGATAAAAAGTAAGTGTGTGACACAGCGACAATGGGAAAGTGCGAAATATAAATTTGGAGAAAGGAACAGAGAAGGAATGTCAGTGGTGAAAATGAAAAAAAAAAAAATTCTTTGGGATAGTCAGGATTTCCATTCATTTCCCTCGGATGCAGTTATCAGTCATGAAGTATTCATACATTGAGACAGAACCCTCTCACGGTTGGTTCTGATTAACAGGACACCTTACACACAGTTTGGATTCATAATTCACATTCCACAATAGGGGATATTAGACTACTGCATGCCTAATAAGTATGAGCTACAGTGAATCTCTTCATATGTAAATCCTCAAGGGTTTCATTAATAACCAAGGTTATTAATTAGAGATTCAAAATACCCTTACCCTCTTTTACCCTTAAATATGAAAACACAAGCATATTGAATCAGACCAAAAGCAACAAAACTCTAGGCGACAGACCTTTGACATAAGCCAAATCCGCACATTCTAAATTCCGAATGGCTCTTAACGGAATTTGTGCAAAGCAGAATACAGATGAATCCATTAAAGAGGACCTGTCCATAACATAGAGATTAGCAGAAAAATTCACAAACATACTGTAAAGTTCAAAAAATAAACTCGCCTTGCCTTAACATTCAGTTTTTTTTTTTAAGTAAATAAAAATGTAAAAAAAAAAAAAAAAAAAAAAAAAAAAGAAGAAGAATCAAATATTCAACTAAAACGTTGCAACATTAAGTCTGAAAAATCTTTCCTTCATGAACTGTATTGCATCAGTGCATCAATATGATGTCAATGATTGAGGAAAGAAAGTCATGGGGTGAATTCAGTTTTTTTTTTTTTATGTTGAAATGACTGGAGAAAAATGTCCTGATCATTCTGAATTAACAGGTTTGGAACAACATGAGGGTGATTAAATTACTACAGAATTTTCAATATTAAGTTAATTATCTTATTATACTAACAGTGCACATATTATAATACAACTTTAGTTTAATTCATTATTAAAACTGAATTTATGCTGTTGGTAAATCCTTATTTTAAACATTATTCTCATCGGTTCAGGCAACCCAACCTTCTAAACGTCAGCAAAAACAGCAGGGTTTCACATGACACCAGTTCAGCTAGAATTTCTATCAGTTGCAAATGTCAATTCAGCATTTTTTATATTCCAAAAGTAATTTAAGAAACCAAGCTGTGGGTTTGGAAAAGGTCAAAAGAACAGTCTTCATAAGTACTGTATATAGTCTGTGGTTATGAAACAATGCTGATGTTTTCATATAAGTACAGCATACACATACAGAAGTATATATTATTATTATTATAGCATATATTTCTTTTCTTCCTGAATAGCAAAACATATATGTGACCTTGGACCACAAAACCAGTCTTTAGTGTCAATTTTTCAAATTTGAGATTTATACACATAGATAAGCTTTTCATTGATGTATGGTTTGTTAGGATAGGACAATATTTGGCTGAGATACAACTATCTGAAAACCTGGAATATGAGGGTGCAAATAAATCAAAATATTGAGATTGAGAAATTGTCCAAATGCAGTTGGCAATGTGAAGTTTTGATATGTTTACGGTTGGAAATGTATTAAATATCTTCATGGAACATGAAAAATCTATAATTTTGACCCATACAGTATATTTTTGGCTATTGCTATGAATATACCCCAGCAACTTAAGACTGGTTTTGTGGTCCAGGGTCACATTTACATCTACATCCATGGGGCTGAAGTGGAGCATGTGGTATAGCTTTAAGTTCCTTGGTGTCCATCTCTCTGAGGATCTTCCCTGGACCCTCAATACCTCCATATTGATCAAAAAGCCACTTGTGCATTTGTGTGTGTGTGTGTGTGTGTGTGCATATATATATATAAATGTGTCACATTATTAAAGTAAAAAGCGTGAAAGTTTCACACAGATAGATTTATTATCTTCAGAATATGAATATTTATTGGCATGCTCAAGCATCTCATCAGAATTTGTGTCAACGTAAATAACCGCTGGCAGAAAGTGAATTAGCGTTAGCCCTCAGCACAGATAAACACGAGCTCTTAATTTATTGGTTTCCCGCGCAGCTGAAGGTTACCTTTGGGTAATGGAGGATGCCGCCGCTCAGTAATCTTCTGTGTCATGTGACTTCTGTAATTGCATTATTTCATAATGGCTTTGTATCGTAGATAGGTGGCATTGATAACGGGAGTGAATTAAAAAATATCTTCAGATGGATTTGTGCTGTATGGATTTATTATCTGATTGTGTATACATCGGAATTTCATTACGGCTCTGTCAAGACCTTGAGATCAATTTATGCTGCTTCCTCCAGCCAATCACATTATTAGAGTTTATTGAACTCGCAGAGGTTGTTGAGGCAATTGTTTGAGGTTAAAACGTTAAGCATTATACTAAAGCCTATAAAAAGAGAATTGTTCTCTCATAACAACAACAAAAAAATGGCATTGGAATGTGGTAATAGATTTCCATATATATACCTTCACAGTAATCAGAGACAAGTTTTAAGCTTACTGTGGTAAATTTGAAATTAAATTTTAAATTTATGCATTTAGCAGATGCGACTTACAGTGCATTCAGGCTATCAATTTTTACCTATCATGTGTTCCCGGGGAATCAAACCCCCAACCTTGTGCTTGTTAACGCAATGCTCTACCACTTGAGCTACAGGAGCACTGAAAGAATAAAGCAGATGTTAGTAGTCCTACTGTACAACCCCACTTCCAGAGTCTTTGGTGCATTTTGTAAAATGCAATAAAATCAAGAATCTGTGATTTGTTCATTCTCTTTAACTTTAATTTAATTGACAAAAGAACAAAGAAAAGATTTCAAAATTTTGTAATCAAAAAGTGCAAGACTATGTATTTAAAGTATGCATATTTGAATGCAGGCATTGTCCCAGGACTTCCAGACGATGTAGGCCTTTTATTCAAGGAGACTTTAGAGACGATTTTTAATAATTTATTATTATTATTATTATTATTATTATTATTATTATTACTGTTATTTACTTTATTTATTTTTTTGTTTGTTTGTTTTTCATGAATCTTATTTTTGATGTATGTTTAGGACAAAAAAATACAATGTAATCCCAGATGCAATTTTATTTTTATTTTTTTATTTTTTTTACAAAATAATTGTGATGGGCTATACAACACTGGATACATACTAGAGAAAGCATTTTTTGGATGTATGTTGAACAAAAATACACATATTGTTTATCACAAAATTCCAGAAGTACTTCTATTTTTTAAGATTTACTTTTTCTTCTTATTTTTTTTTTTCCACAGTGAACACATGAATTAGGTTTTCAAATGAGGCCAACAAGATGAATAGATCTCAGATATCTGATATCTCCGTTTAGGCAGGGATACTAGTACAGCATGAAAGCAGAACTCATCCTTGCAGCTCTCAAGGTGACATTCTGGCTGTGAACACCAGTTTGCTCACTGACCGAGGTTGTTTGGTCCGCTGCCCCACTGGGAGGCTCTGGTCCGGGCAGCTAGGTCCTGATGAGTGTACACAGAGGGTATATGAGGGAAATAAATGGCTCTCATACAAATGAAGGGCATTTGTAGAACAAAAGAGGGCAACTGATCAGTTGGCCACCTAAGTAATATAGAAAAGCTGCATTTGCATAAGGAAACAGTAGTACAGTATACGTCCAAGGCAGCAAAACAATAGTATTAAAGTTTCAAGCAAGTTAAAAATCTGTTTAAATAAAATGCTGTACAACATGTATCCATGCAATTCTCAATACAACACTGGGATCATTTTCAGAGAAAAAGAGATGTAAGAAGGAAGCAATAAATACGCAAATAAATGCAAGAAAGAAGAACAGATGCCAATCAGGGTGTGAATATTACAATGATATTATTAGATTTTGAATGCAGAACATTCAATGAAAATCATAGTAAATTAACGTAAAGAAGAGGAACAAAATTTTAAAAAAGCATCTAAA
The DNA here is from genome assembly GCF_018340385.1 of Cyprinus carpio. Taxonomy (NCBI): domain Eukaryota; kingdom Metazoa; phylum Chordata; class Actinopteri; order Cypriniformes; family Cyprinidae; genus Cyprinus; species Cyprinus carpio. Next base: position 6,195,111 of record NC_056617.1, on the reverse strand, counting down.
ATCATGATGTTTAGGAGCATAAAAAGCCTCTTATCTTGAAAGTATTATTTTACGGAGATATTGTGTTTTTAATAATATTTTAAATTACATTTTATTTAAAAGTTTCTGATTTAATTTAAATTTTCTTAAAAAAGTAGTGATGTTGTTGTATTTTTCTTCTTTTTTATTAGTTGTATGTCTACATAGTTGTCATTCATTTCTGTTAGTTTTAGTTATTTTAGTGCATCAAGTTTATCTAAATGAAAATGAGAAATGTTGCAACTAACTGAAATATAAATGAGTTTAGGTGTTATATATATATACACACACACACACACACATATATACTGTATGTATATATATATATATATATATGAATTAATAATGTTAATATAAAGGTTTTAAAATTAAATATATATATATATATATAATATATATATATATATATAATATATATATATATATATATATATATATATATATATTCAATTTTAAAACCTTTATATTAACATTATTAATTCATTAACTAACATGAAACAAAGAGAGACATATTTTTACAGCAGTTATTAACCTATAAAATAACCTAATTATCCAATAAATATGCTCATGTTCATGTTAGTCAGTGCATTAACTAATGTCAACAAATGTGTAAATGCTGAGATTAACATAAATTCTTTTGAAGTAGTTTCCATGGTTAGTTCATGTTATCTAATGTAGTTAATTAATGTTTACAAATGGAAAATTATTGTTAAGTGTTACCACTTTTTTTTTTTTTTATAGTTTTAGTTATCCATAACAACCCATGTTCCTCAGCAGCATTCAGACAGACATCCCATATGAACAGGTCCAGTTACATAAACTAAGCTTTTAACTGAAGTTCACATCCTGATCCTCAATCATCTGAGCTGATCTAAAATGATGCACTCCTGTCTGCTAGCAACACAGCAATCCGACTGTGATCACAGCAAGATTACAGGCTTTATCTGCTCTGAAAGAAGACAAAAATAGAGCTTCCATGACCTGTGCCATGCCAGGGCTGCGCTTTAGTATCTCCAAAGATACGCTATAGTGCTTTTCTCATCCAACAGCATGTCTACGGTGCAAGCGAACAATGCAGTACAAAATGCAGCACTCAAAAGGCACCTTGATTGTAATGGGAAGCTATCTAGTTTTGTTGCATTGGTTGCAATCTCAGTTTAAACGAGGTGTGAGAGGTTAAAAGGATATCGAGAGAAAAGCTTCATGCACTACCACAGAACATCAGACGTTCTCTGTTAGCTTCTTCAAAAAGCAAAGCTTGTTCTGATCTCCCATACTGAGCTTTCCATAACAATCATTCTCTTAACTCATTGATCACTTCAATCCATACACTCCATACCTTAACTTAATTAGCTGAAATGATAATAAGATACTGAGATAAAAACCATAATACATAATAATCATCATCTTCCTCCAGATATATTCTTTCTCATCAAACGAAAATCATTACAACACTCATAACACCTCATTTTACTAATAAAAAAAACAAGAAAAGAAATGATATAGCAGAGAGATATCAGCATTCAGTTCCTAACGATTCATGATGCAAGGATTGCCAGGCGGCTGATTTGAATTGCAGTTTTTACATCACTGTGGCACTTAAGTTTTTATTTTATAGCAATGCTTTCTAAGACTTTAGTTTTCATACAATTTGCAGATTTAAGTAATGGCCAAAATTGAAATATAATTTGTCATAATGCCATGTTGGGATCTCCCCTGCATCTACAGTATTGCTGCGATTAACTGGATGGATGGATGGATGGATGGATTTATTTATTTATAAAAATCATATAATTTTACTTTTGCTTTTTTGTCGTTTTGCAATTGCACTGTCTATTTGAAAATATTATATTTATGTCATACTAAAATACTGAATTACAAAATTCTTATTAAATGTATAGTATACAGATGAAAAAAATATATAACATAAAAACATTTGTGTTTAGGAGAACAAAATCAGCACTTCTGGTGAAAAATCCTAGCTAACGGGGAACAATTTTTAAAGAACATTAATTAATGTTCCAGCAAGATAAAAATCCAGTAACAATAATAGGATGTTGGTTCAAAGCTATGTGGTCTATAATAATGTTCTTAGAATGTTAAATGCACAAAAATGTTATTTATACATCATTCATGGAACCCTTTTCTGAAACAGTCAGATGTTTTTTTTCCTTCTTTTTTTCTTTCAAATGTTACTACTGTACTTACTACTTGTTTCAAAACACTTAGAGAACATTAAATTAATTAAAATTCCCAACATGTTTCCACAAAAGGAAAAAAAGGAACATTCCTTTAATGTTTTCTCTTACTTTGGCATAACCAAAAGAAGAAGAAAAAAAAACATTTTATTTTAAAAACTGTAAAGTTTGCTTAATGTATTTTCTAACATTTGTGTAATTAAAAAAAATTGTCATTTGAACATTAAGAAAATATTTAGAAATATATGAGAACTTAATGGAAATGTTAGTTAAATGTTCTTAGAATAGATTTTTGTTAGCTGGGCTAATGCAAAATAAAAATGGTAATGGATGTTGTAACCCCTGAATAAGTCTTGTGGCTCTTTAATTAATTTATTAATTTTTACTCAAAAAGATTAACAAATAAATTATAAATAAATTACATTTTTTATTATTATTATTTCCATGTCTTGATGTGAATTTATGACACTTCATTCTAAAAGCTACATCTGTTCAAGGTAAATTCTGAATGCCACTAATCCAATAGACATTTATTGGTTGTGCTTCATTTTCTGCAGTTTGCTCCAATGGATGTGCAAAAGCCTCCTCTCCCACTCGGAAATCTCTGACACAAGGTCACGTGGATCCAATGAGGAGGTCACGTGGATCCATTTCAAGATCTTCAAATGGAGTCCTAAACAATTTTTCAGCTCTGTGATTTGTAGTTCCATTGCCACAAAAACAGATTTTCTGTAAACAAAAGAACATGTCTATCCCCAGAGCATGTGTGGTGCTCCTCATCCATCTCATCCTTTTCTCACTTCACCGAATTCAGTCATTGTAGAGTCCCGGAGACCTGCAGCAAATATAGTTTGTTATTAAAAATACTAAACAAAAAAACATCAAAAAAAACAACAAAAAACATGCTCTGTCTTCTGAGGCCTATTATTATAAAAGATTAGAAACGCAACTCAACAAATCAAACAGAACCAGCAAAACAAATAGCCTGTTCTCCAAAAAAAAATGACCACTGTGGACTATTAGGTACTGAACCATGACATTTGTGTGCCGTTACACCCCTAATATATGTGTGGTGTGTGTGTGTGTGTGTGTGTGTGTGTGTGTGTGTGTGTGTGTGTGTGTGTGGTTTATAAAAGGTTTCCACAAAATACCAAGAAAAAACAGAAATAAATTCTATTTACAAACTATATTTATATATTATTTTATTACTTATATGTTTAATTTTATTATTTTATATTTTATTTGTTTATATATCAATTTATTAACAAATTCATATATATATATATATATAGAGAGAGAGAGAGAGAGAGCGAGACAGAGAGAGAATTATAACCATATTGTTTACATTATTATAGAATACTTTGAATGCTGTGAAAGCTGCTTTGGTAAAAAGTGTCTGCCAAAGGCATAAAAAGAAGAAAATATGACCACTGCATACATTGTACAAAGTGAAAATGAGCAGTCTGGGAGCAATTTGGGAGCAATGGTTGCAAAAGGATCTATTTCTACCTCCTCTGCCCTATAAAAATGACTTCTGTTGCAGTCAGGTTGGAGCATTAAAATTATGGCTTATATAATATAATATATAATAAAAAAGTTTGAATTAGATCAAACACATTTTAGTTATACCTGACTAAACATTTCTACAGTAGCTATGATACACATGCTGCAACCTGGATTGAAGGAAACTGAGTGTTCAAGAGTGGACCAAGACTATTAACTCAGCAGATGTGCTTTACTGACTTCAGCAGTAAAATGCAGCTCTCCGGTCTGTGGAGGCATCGGGTTCAGCAGCTTCTGCGTAGGTCATGTAGAGAGTCCTGGCCCCCTGATCTCCATCTGATAATGAAGTCTGTGGAGAGAGATAAGTCAATCAAGACCAGCGCTGTGAGACTTGGCCTCCAGCCAAGAGCTGCTCTCAGGCCAGAGAGCACAGGAGGAACCAGAGGTGTGGACGTGATTCCCTCTGGGTTTTATATTAACTGACTCATCATGCACAAGCTAATGTGAATCAAGAAAATCATATATTTATCAACGTATTAAGGAGCTTGTCTTTGAAGTTTGGAAACAGCTCATTTCTTTTTTTTACTATTTTATAATTTTTACTATTATTTTCTTGCAATATTTTCAACATTTTAGAATAAATACACTATTATTTATGTATATAAATACACTATACAGTATAATTCTTTATTACTTTTCATCAATTTAATGCATTCTTGGTGAATAAAAGATTTTAATCTTACCTCAAACTTTTGAATTGAAGTATATCATGTTTTTCACAAAAGTATTAAGTGAAAGTGACGTGCAGAATTCAACCCACACACACCCAGAGCAGTCGGCAGGCATTTATGCTGCGGCGCCTGGGGAGCATCTGGGGGTTCAGTGCCTTGCTCAAGGGCACCTCAGTCATGGTATTGTCAGCCCAAGACTCAAACCCACAACCTTAGGGTTAGGAGTTAAAGACTCTAATCACTAGGCCACAACTTCCCCACTAAGCAGCAAAACGTTTTTTAACATTGACAATAATATATTAGAATGATTTCTGAAGAATCATATGACACTGAAGACATCAAGAGCAATTCAAGAGTACAGGTCCTTCTCAAAAAATTAGCATATTGTGAAAAAGTTCATTATTTTCCATAATGTAATGATAAAAATTAAACTTTCATATATTTTAGATTCATTGCACACCAACTGAAATATTTCAGGTCTTTTATTGTTTTAATACTGATGATTTTGGCATACAGCTCATGAAAACCCAAAATTCCTATCTCAAAAAATTAGCATATCATGAAAAGGTTCTCTAAATGAGTTATTAACCTAATCATCTGAATCAAATCTAATTAACTCTAAACCACCTGCAAAAGATTCCTGAGGCTTTTAAAAACTCCCAGCCTGGTTCATTACTCAAAACCGCAATCATGGGTAAGAGGTTAACCCCAGAGGCCATCATTGACACCCTCAAGCGAGAGGGTAAGACACAGAAAGAAATTTCTGAACGAATAGGCTGTTCCCAGAGTGCTGTATCAAGGACCCCTACAGTGGGAAGTCTGTGGGAAGGAAAAAGTGTGGCAAAAAAACGCTGCACAACGAGAAGAGGTTGACCGGACCCTGAGGAAAGATTGTGGAGAAGGACCGATTCCAGACCTTGGGGGACCTGTGGAAGCAGTGGACTGAGTCTGGAGTAGAAAACATCCAGAGCCACCGTGCACAGGCGTGTGCTTTTGAACCAGAAAATCAGCGGCAGAAGCGCCTGTGACCCTGGCCTACAGAGAAGCAGCACTGGACTGTTGCTCAGTGGGTCCAAAGTACTTTTTTCGCATGAAAGCAAATTTTGCATGTCATTCGGAAATCAAGGTGCCAGAGTCTGGAGGAAGACTGGGGAGAAGGAAATGCCAAAATGCCTGAAGTCCAGTGTCAAGTACCCACAGTCAGTGATGGTCTGGGGTGCCATGTCAGCTGCTGGTGTTGGTCCACTGTGTTTTATCAAGGGCAGGGTCAATGCAGCTAGCTATCAGGAGATTTTGGAGCACTTCATGCTTCCATCTGCTGAAAAAAGCTTTATGGAGATGAAGATTTCGTTTTTCAGCACGACCTGGCACCCTGCTCACAGTGCCAAAACCACTGGTAAATGGTTTACTGACCATGGTATCACTGTGCTCAATTGGCCTGCCAACTCTCCTGACCTGAACCCCATAGAGAATCTGTGGGATATTGTGAAGAGAAAGTTGAGAGACGCAAGACCCAACACTCTGGATGAGCTTAAGGCCCGCTAATCGAAGCATCCTGGGCCTCCATAACACCTCAGCAGTGCCACAGGCTGATTGCCTCCATGCCACGCCGCATTGAAGCGCAGTCATTTCTGCAAAAGGATTTCCCGACCAAGTATTGAGTGCATAACTGAACATAATTATTTGAAGGTTGACTTTTTTGTGTATTAAAAACACTTTTCTTTAATTGGTCGGATGAAATATGCTAATTTTTTGAGATAGGAATTTTGGTTTTCATGAGCTGTATGCCAAAATCATCAGTATTAAAACAATAAAAGACCTGAAATATTTCAGTTGGTGTGCAATGAATCTAAAATATATGAAAGTTTAATTTTTATCATTACATTATGGAAAATAATGAACTTTTTCACAATATGCTAATTTTTTGAGAAGGACCTGTATATGTTTTTATTATTTTAATTTGCTAATTGTATTAATATTTTATTTTTTACTTTTTTTTTCAAAGTCATCAAATAAAGCGGTATTAGACAGACAGACAGACAGACAGACAGACAGACAGACAGACAGACAGATAGATAGATAGATAGATAGATAGTATTTTAGCTCCAGATGGGATAAAAGGGATCCATTGGTATAAATAATAAATAAATAAAAATAATAAACAAATGTTATTTGTAAGCATTTAATCAGAAGGCTTTGCATCAAAAGGTTTAAGACCACAAGAATTATAATTTCAGTCCACTATGTCCAAACATTTAACTGGTATTTTATGTTTAAAAAGGTTTTCAAGCTTTTACCTTGTTAGGTCCTTAATAAAAAAAAAAAAAAAACACCTTTAACGCTCTAACAAGGTTCCAATTAACTTCAAAGAGTGGGTAGTGCTTTCATCTCTGTAGAGTAAACACATTTTTATTCACATAATAAATGGGTAACATGCTGCAAGGTTAACTAAAGGTGTAACGATTTGGAGAGATGCACAGAGACTTTGATTATATTATAAGTGTGATAATCCATTTCTCTTCTCTAGGGTTTGTGTCACCTTTACTAAATCAACAAAGTTTACCTGAAGAATCATATGACACTGAAGACATCAAGAGCAATTCAAGAGTATATGTTTTTATTATTTTAATTAGCTAATTGTATTAATATTTTATTTTTTACTTTTTTTTTTCAAAGTCATCAAATAAAGCGGTACCAGATAGACAGACAGACAGACAGACAGACAGACAGACAGACAGACAGACAGACAGATAGATAGATAGATAGATAGATAGATAGATAGATAGATAGATAGATAGATAGATTTAATGTCTAAATTATGACATCTGAGCTAGAAAGTTTAATTTTGAGATTAACAAACTAACATTATCCCATCATACAGATGCTGACATAAAGATCTGATATTATTCATCCTGAAGCTATTTTCCCATCTCACATTAACGTGTAAAAATAGCAAGCACAAAAAAACAAAGGATTCTAACATTAAAAAGCTTGTCAGGCTATCACCCTGGCTAATGTAAAAAATGGTTGGATTAAGATGTTCCAGAGAGGCAGGCAGGAGGGAGGAATTTAAAGAGAGAGTAATCAGTGAAAATAAAACCAGTCACCTGGAGACCGGAGAACACAGCGTCTCTATCCAAGACGTCATGCTAGTTGCCTAAAATACACACAAAATCTATTACTAGCATCTTACAGTCAAAACACCTTGTTTCTCTGATTCACGGGGTTCAGAGACTTATCATTTTAATCAGCGGTATCCATTATCTTCTCTTTGCTCAGTAATTATGTTTGTATCAAAATTGTGCGGCAATCAGAGCATGTTGTCTAAACTCAAGCGCTCACATCTGAGAAAGAGTGCACAATGTTTTACTGCATCAAGATTTTAAGTAAAATGTAAAAAAAAAAAAGTAAATAAATTTCGTCTATGTGTGTCTGGGGGTGAATAATACCTTTAAAAATGAGGAGACATTTTTATTTATTTATTTATTATGGCATTGCATTGCATGACAGCCACTGGTTCCCATCCTCTTATAAATCTGATTTTTTATTTTTTTTTTCTCAGGTAAAAGGAAATGAGGAGAAAATTGTTATTTTATTTTTGTTTTCGCTTGGATGATATATTATTATATATTATTATTTTTTTTTTTTTTACATTTGCATCACATCACATTGCTTGACAGCCCCCTGGTTTCCATCCACTTTTATTATCCATTCCTCAGATATAATGCATAAAACACAGAATTTGAATTTTGGGGTGAACAATACCTTTAAATACGAGGAGAAATATTTATTTATTTAATTAATTTCATATTTAATTTAATTGTATTTTTTTATTTATTTATTTATTACGGTATTGCATCGCAAGACAGCCCCTGGTTCCACTTTCATTATATTTAAAAGACTGTCTAATTACTAACAATTCAACTTTGGCATTTCTTGGACATAATGACATGAATAAATTAGTTCTGTTTTTTAGGAGAAAATTGTTTTATTTTATTTTATTGAAAAAAAAAATAGGAGAAAATTGTTTTATTTTATTTTATTTTAGTTATTTTTCACATTGTTTCATATCGCATCTCATCATATTACTTGACAGCCCCCCCGTTCCCATCCATTTTTATTATACGTTCCTCAGACATAATGTATAAACCACTGAATTTGAATTTTTGGGTGAACAATACTTTTAAAAATAAGAAGAAACTTCTAGTTTAAATTTATTTTATTTTATTTTATTTTATTTTATTATTTTATTTTATTTTATTTTATTTTATTTTATTTTATTTTATTTTATTTTATTTTATTTTATTTATTTTTCTTTTCTTTTCTTTTCTTGATTAATTTTATTTATTTTATTTTATTTTATTTTATTTTATTTTATTTTATTTTATTTTATTTTATTTTATTGCTTGTCAGTCCCTGGTTCACATTTATTTTCATTATATTAAAAAAGACTGTCTAATTACTAAAAATTCACCATTGGCGTTCCTTAGACTAGTAATGACATAAATGACTGAATTAAAATTTTTGGGTGCGCTATATCTTTAAAAGTGAAGAGAAACTTCTAATTTTGCATAAAATGCACATTTTCTTTTCCCTTTTTCTGTAGTTTCTGCCCAATCTGTATACCATTCAAATAGTTTATAGCCATTTTTGACACTTATTTGCTTAATTACTCTGCCATCTGGATATGCAATAGCAGTAATTCACAGCATTCTATAGGGCTGTAGCTGTAGATGTATGCAGCATCATGTGCGGCTGCAGAACTAAACATGACAGTCATAACAGCAGCGACTGAGTGGAGCAGCATGGAGGTACAGTGCTAACCGTGCTGAATACCCTCCGGGCTGGCTGGGCCTTTTTGCCTGGTATTGATTTATTTTCCTGTCCATTCAGAGCCAAACGCAACTAGAAGGGCTGCATAACAGCACGGCTCCTGCTTGTGGCAGTGATGGATGCTCAGGAAAACAATGAGTTTCGTATAAGCATTTTTCACTCACGGGGAAAATATGCACCAGGATCTGCGGCTCATGTTTTCCTCTACATGAAATATCAAGCCTATTTTGCTCCTTAAAGTACAACAAATCAAAGAAAAACTTGAGTCTTAGCCACTAAATCACTGTAATAAACTTTCCTCAAGGGACTTTTTACAGTCCTGAGATAAATGCACCACAATGACTGCTCATAAAGTACACAACAGAAAGCTTGATATTTTGCAAAAAAAAAAAAAAAAAAAAAAAAAAAAATGCTATACCATGGTTCTCAACAGTTATGAACTCTTTTGTTGCATTTTCTGTTTGTCATCAGCTGCCTGCCTTATTTAAGCTCACTCTTTGGTTGTAGTCTTTGTCTGGTATTACGTCTGTCTGTCTGTCTGCCTGTCTGTCTGTCTAGAAGTATTATCTTCTTTCTGGATACTATTAAACTACTTGCTGAATTTATCTTCATCTTTGTGTGCCTTCCTCGACATGACTGTGACTGGTTCAGAGATGGTATAAAATGGCATTACCATAGTAAACAAAAATGATGCTTATAGCAATTACAACCATTTTTATACACAGTCTGGAACTCATGGACATCACCAGAGACTGGGTTTCCTCCTTTGTGATGCTTTGCCAGGCCTTTACTGCAGCTGACTTCAGTTGTTGTTTTGGGTCTTTCTGCCTTTAGTTTTGTCTTCAGCAAGTAAAATGCATGCTCAATCGGGTTGAAATCAGGAGACTGACTTGGTCATTGAAGAATATTCCACTTTTTTCACTTTCAAAAACACCTTGGTTGCTTTTGCTGTATGTTTTGGGTCATCGTCCATTTGTACAATGAAGTGCCGCCCAATCAACTTTGCGGCATTTGACTGAATCTAGGCAGACAGTATATCCCTATATGCTTTAGAATTCTTCCGGATGCTTCTGTCTTCTGTCACGCCATCAATATACACGAGTAAAGCAGTGCCACTGGAAGCCAAGCATGCTGATGTCATCACAGTGCTCCACCATGTTTCACAGATGATGTTGTATGCTTCGGATCATGAGTTGTTCCAAGCCATCTCTATACTTTTTTTCTTCCCGTCATACTGGTACAGGTTGATCTTAATTTCAGCCATCCAAAGAATGCTTTTCCAGAAGTGGTCTGGCTTTTTTAGATGTTTTTTGGTGGTGAACCCTCTGTATTTGCTCTTGTCAAGTCTTTTCTTGATTGTAGACTTTGGCAGTGACACGCCTACCTCTTGGAGAGTGTTCTCCTCTTGGCTGGATGTTGTGAAAGGGTTTTTCTTTACCATGGAGAGGATCCTCCGATCATCCACCACTGTTACCCTCTGTGGACGTCCAGGTCTTTTTATGTTGCTGAGCTCATCAGTGCGTTCTTTTTTTTTTCACAGAATGCACCCAACTGTTGATTTGGTCACTCCTAATGTTCCTGCTATCTCTCTGATGAATTTGTTTTGTTTTTGAAGCTTAACAATTGTCTGTTTCACTTGTATGGAGAGCTCCATTGACGGTATGATGTGGGTTCACAGCAACAGCTTCCAAATGCAAATTGCACACTTAGAATCAGCTCCAGAACTTTTACCTGCTTAACTGATGTAGAAATAACCAAAGAACAACCAAACAGCTTTTGAGTCAAATCTCCAAATACAAATGTCCAACTAAAAAAGGTGCACTTAAAAATTAAAAAGAACATATAATTCAATAAACTTAACTCAATAACCTATGATCCAATTTTGATGAGAATGCCCTCAAATTAAAGCTCCGACTGTGCACTTTAAGCCCATATTCATTATATAACTAACTTGAATGTTTCGATCAACAGCTAAAATAATAAAAATTGTGCCTGTATCCAAATATATACATATACACACCAATATACATACCTATGAACCAATCATACAGACAAATCACAATGTCACTATCCAAAAATTAAATGTTATTAGTTATTGCTCAATTACCACCAACCATTCACACACACAAATCACATCAAGCACATGCCACATTAAAATCAAACCCAACAAAATAACAGTAAATAATCCAGAGTTTTAAGTGCCCTGAGATTATAGCTTTATAAGCACATGGGCTTCATGGGGTTTGTTTTGGTTTCTTTGACCACATTGGTGATCCTATAATTTGGTTGCTTCCCAACAGAGCTTCCCCACAGCTGGCGATTTTATTTTTTTATTTTTCGTGAAATATCATGATGATGTTTATTAATTTCCCTCATGTGTCTGAGCTATACAGAGGATTACACATCTGCTCAAGACCGCAAGTCAATCCCCAGGGACCTAATCTCAAAAAACATGAGTCAAATTTAAAGCTTTATACACTCACATAAGGGCCTTTCAGTTTATTGTCCACAAGATGTCTTTGAAGTTTAAACAAAGACATTAAAAATATTTTAAATATCTCAAACCAATGAGAATCCAAACAAACAAAATAAATAAATGAAAAAAATACCACCATAATTAAAAAAATAATGTAATTTGCATAAATTAGTTTAACATAAATCAGAAGTAAAATATAAATGTGATTTAGTCTATTTTACAAAATAAAAACCAGATTTTACATTTTTAACAACATAAAATACATAAAATACACAACTCTCACAAACATCACTAACAACACCAACAACAACAAAATAAAATACATTTCTTGCACAATTCTTGCTGACAGCACTAACAACTGCATGCTGAACAAAATCAGCAAGTGTCCACATAGAAAACAACGAAAAGTACCAGAACTACACAACAAAACAACAGAAAAGAATCAACCACTCCTAAATCCACTAAACTCATTTTGAAATTTAAATGTAATGAAAAAGACAAAGGATGAACACTACAAATTAAATAATAATTAGACGCTTGCACATAATAATTAAAGGAATCAAAGAGCTGTAGGTTTGAATTAAATGGTGAGTCAGTAATGAGCTGTGTTGTGTGTTGTGTGTTGAGGACTTCAGCTGCAGCATCTGTCTGGATTTAGCTGGCAATCCAGTTACAAAGCTAAAAGAAACTGCTGGTTCATGTGACCTAAACTGCACTATTAAATACATGTTCAGGGTTTTCAGGTCTGTGCCAAGCTAACCTCAATGACATGCCAACATCTGCAATCCTGCTGTTTCTTCTTCTTCTTTTTTTCTTTTCTTATTTCACCCAAATAAAGGTGCACGCCCAAGACAACGTGCAGCTCTGAAAGTAAAAAAAAAAAAGAAAAAAGAAAAAAGAAAGAAAGGTTAATAAATTAATAATTAATTCTTTACTTGGTTTTTTTTAATAAATAAATATGAATGTTTTTATTCAAGTAAATAAATAAAAAATACTTAATCAAATAAATAAACAAATAAATGACTTGAAACGAAAGGATAAGAAGAAAGGATTAATTAATTAATTACTTACTTAATTATTATTACAACACTTATATTAAATAAATAAAAAAAAACTTATTAACCAATTATAAAAATAATAAAATAAGCAGTAATTAAAAACTTTTTAAAATAAATAAATGTTTACTTAACGTACTTGAAAAGTAAGGATAGTTAATAAATATTTATTAACTTGTTTTCATTACATTTTATTTTAAATACTAAAAATAACAAATAATAATTTAAATAAAAAGTAAATAAGTTTATAAATATCATAAATAAGAAATTAAAAAAATTAAATAAAAAAACTATAAAAATAAAAAAAAAAATTATAAAACAAAAAAAGTAAATAATTAAAGAAAGTACTTAAAAAATCTGTAAGTATAATTAATACATTTTTTAAGTAAAATAAGTAAATAAATAAGTGAATAATAATTCATAAATACGCAAATAAATTTAATAAACAAGTTATTTCTTGCATATTCGAATAAATAAATAAATAAATAAAATGTAGCTATAAATGAATCTTTTTACTTCTCTTGGTTGAGATCACATGACCAGATGAATTCAGCTTCAATTATTGGATACTTGTGCTCAGGGAACAAATTAATCATGGCTGACTGTGCACAACATATTTTTTCAAAGCCATCCGTAAAAAAAACATTGGTAAACTTAGTCATAATGACCTGCAAGACAGCCAAATTACCGAAAGCACCTTTAATGTTTTAGAATAACAGTTATAACCTCACTATATTCCATAATCTTTGTCGTGACTGAATGTGCACTATGTTATTCAGCATGAAAAAAATTATTAGTATTTTTTTATTAAAGAAAAAGCGTAATGCAAAAAGGTGTCACTCTTCTGTCCGCCGATCTTTAATATCTATAATCTTTAGATGTACAGATTACAGTTTAACACGATAAGAGGATTGAACTGGAAGCCGGTGAGTCTGGCTCTTGTTTAGACAAGGATTAAAGGCTAACGTTTACACGGGCTAGAATAATATTAAAAAACGTTGGGGTGGGGGATGAATAAATGCATTCGATGAAGATTAAAAAGATTACCCGAGCGTTAAGCCTGTAAATTAGCCTGTACTGTCTTTTGTAGCCGGTGCTGCCCGCCGACCTCGCGACTGTGCTGGAACAAGGCAAATTCACATGAAGTGTTTATTAAATTGCTTTTTCTCGCAGAAAACTATTACATCATGATGAAATCCTTGTTAAGGAATGGCTGAAAATCTGCCATTTTAATCAGCCGATGGCAGACATCGCTTTGAGGCAATATGATACCTTGCATAATTGGCAGGATGCTCCGTGCTGGCTTGTGCAACACTAGAGTTATTAATCATGAAAGTGAGCGGAAATGTTTTCGCGCTGTTTTAAGCCGTTTCGTGACTCCTAATTATAATTAACCCTAACCCTATGATGCGTAATGATTAAATCACAAAGGAAAGAAAACAATTAACACAAAGCAAAAAAAACAATACATTTAATAAAAACAATTAAAAAATAAATAAGTAAATAATTATAAATTAATATATATATATATCATAACAAGAATATAAGTAAAAATTAATAATATATATATAAATAATTATAAATTAATATATATATATATCATAACAAGAATATAATAATCCAAATATATATATATATCATAACAAGAATATAATAATCCAACTTTTTGTGTAAAATTTATGAATTATTGAATCAAAAAGTAAAATGTGAATATATCTGATACTTCATAACAATAATATAATCTTGGCTAAATGTATGGATTATTAAATCAAATAAAATATGACCTGTAACTATCACCATTGTCATGAACATTTTGACTATGTTGCCATAAAAATATAAATTATTCATTTAAAATTCTACATATTTATTATTTAAAATTGTTCTATTATAATTGAACGTCAAGGGTGACCCATAGATGGGAATCACACCCGGAATGGTTGAAAATGTCTAATGAAAATCATGCATCAGATGGTTAAAGCATGGTAAAACACACCTGATTTCACAGTAAAATGCAAATATTTAGCAAGGTTGTGATTTCAAATCAAATTGAAAATAAAACATAATTTTTAGAAAAAATTCATGCCAAGTAGTAGTAGCCAATCAGAATCCATCCTGCTTTAAAGAGCTTGGACATTTAAATGGTCTGACAACATAATAAACTTGCGTTATAATCATGCGTTGGTGTGGATGCTATAGTTATCGTTCTAGATATAGGCCTTTAGCCACCAATTCACCAAAATGTAAAGGCACAAATTGCCATAAATTGTGTAAAGGCACAAATTGCCATGTGATTGTGTTGGGTTAAAACAGCCTTTGTTTTGCCATTACTATGCACATAAACACACAGTTTTTAAATAAGTTTTTAAAGTTTTTTCTTTCATATACTATGTATTCTATAGTAAACTGTTAAATATGTTGTCTACAGTTGAAAAAGAACTGAAAACAAATCACCCAAATTTCTACGTCTTCCTTAATACAATGCTTTTTACAACACCAAATAATGTTAAACAACCAGAACTGTTAATTATGGAAATGAATGTGCATGGCATAATCCACAACCATTTCATTTACTCAGAATATTGGCAAACAATTACTGTGGCCCATCTCAGTAACCCTGGACTCAATATGTTTGCTAAAACAGATGTTAGGAGTAAAGGTGCGTTCACACTGACATCGATTAAATCGCTGGAGGTCTCGGTGCTGTTGCTGTTATTGCTCATTTGCATGAAGTTGAACTGTGTATAACTTGTCGACTTGCCAACAGTTGCTAATCAGCTGGAAACTCATTGAACATTGAATTTTGGTTGTTGCAAATCGCAGTCCAAACAAACACCCCTTAATTCTGACCAACGGTGCTTGCTTCCACTAAAAACAATTAACAAATAAAGCAAGTAAATCACATAAAGTCAAAGACATTTCTAAACTAACAGGAAAGTATCTTTTTACATATTTCCCCCAAAGTGTGTCTAGTTCCCATTGCAATTGGCTTTCATTTGTCTCCAAATGGTTAGCCAATCTGGGTCAATCGTTTTGGGTTCTTGGGTTCAGTTATGGCACCTCATAGTGATCCATATTAGTTTATGAGAGCCCAGCTGAGTGCAGGTGGAAAAACCCAGCAAACTGAAAGTTAAAAGAAATTAAAAATAAATTAATCATAAAAAAGTATAAAACAACTACATCAAATCTCATAAAAGCACATAAAAGCATGCATGCTAACACACAGTGCTAGGTAGATTACTAACAAATTGTAGTCTGTTACTGATTACAAAATTACATCACGAAAATTTAAGTTAGTAATGTTATTTGGATTGCACATATCTGCTTTTTGATTACTTTTTAGATTACTCATCTATACCATATCGATGGATTATTGTACACCATAATAATAATAATAATAATAATTATAATAAAAAAAGAGAAAGAAAACATTATTGTTTGTTATCATGACATGTATTACCTGTTATCAGTACACATTTTTCACAGCTATGCATTGGCAGTGTTTACTGACCTGCATAATTATTAGTCTGTATAGGTTATTTGAAAGAAAAAATTATAAGAAAAAAAAAAAGATCTGGTGTAAATTAATAAATTCTGAATAATTTTGTTAATAATATGTAACTCTAATCTGCATTTTTTAAATGTAATATAAATCTAATTACAAGTACTTCATTTTTGGAATCTGATTACAAATTGTAGTCTGTTACTGATTACAAATTAAGAAAATTACACTGCATTACACATATTAGGCAATGTAGTCTAACTACTTTTTGATTACTTGTTAGATTATTCATTTATCACACTTGAATGGAAATATTGTGTACAATAATAATAAAAAACAACAAAACAAAGAGAAGGAAAATATTTCATTCTTTGTTATCAATATCATGACATGCATTACCTGTTATCAATAACATAAATGCATCAAAATGCATTACCTTACATTAGGGTTTCACAAACTGGGGTTCGTGAAAAAAACTGTAATACATCTGTATCATAAAACTGTCAAGTAAATATTTTAGATCAAAGGGGGTCAGCTCACCAATAAAGTCTGTGAATTCCCACATTGCAAACCTTAATAAACATGAAAACATGATAATACATGGCCAAAGTCTGCCAGGTTTGAAATATTTTTGTCCAGACCAATATTAATAATAGTTGAGTATATTAGTCACTGGATAGGATGAAACAGAGTTTTTCATATGCATCGCCAGTGTATGCAATAACTTGCATAATTATAAGTCTAATATAAGTGGCAAGTTATTTTGAAAGATACATTTATAAGAAGAAAAAGATCTGGTGTAAAATCAGTAAGTTCTGAAAAATTTACTGTCATTTTGTGAATAGTATAATCATGTAAAAAGTAACTGTAATCTGACTATGAGCATTTTTAAACATAATATAATCTAATTACAAGTACTTAATTTAAGGAATCTGATTACGTAATCCAGATTACATCAACAATAGTAATCAGTTACTACCCAGCACTGCTAACACATCTAACAAAGCACCACTACAGTGTGGAAAAGCATCCTGCTCTGATCAGCAAAGCCCCCATCATCAATCATCATCACAACAACGCACAAAAAAAACCCCGATCAACAACTACCACATCACCCCACAACAAAAAACCAGCAGCTCGCACGCATTTTTTTCTCCGCATGCATGTATTCATGCGATGCTGCGCTAATTTATGCAGCCCTTGCAGGAGGTTCATTGTTCAAATAGTTGTGAGCAGGCAGCTGCCTGGTCAGATAAGCCATTAGAGATGAGAGCTCGGTCCAGGACAACACAGACACTTTTCTGACTAATGCATGAATTTATCACTTCTCGTTGCACTGATGTATTCAAAACCAGACCTGAGAAAGAGCTGCTATGCTTTTCTTTTTTTCCCCACCATCTCAATTGTTTTTCTGTCATGACATTATCAGGGAACAGAAATGAGTAATGTTCATAAAAACTGACCCCTGTTCGTTGGATGTCTCAAAGTCCTCTGGCGACCACCAACGTCATCATGGTCCTGAGTGGTTTGATACAGCAGCTGGTTAAACGGCTGAGTCAGCTGAGGTTCCCCAAATAAACTGCAAGAGAAAAGGCCGATTGGGACATTTCAGTCAAAATTGCAGCACTTGGCTTTGTCTCTTTAGAAATAAACAAATGGAAAACAGAGATGGAAGAACTTCAGCCAAAAAGGCTTAATCTATTTCAGTCAGATTTCATTTAATTTGTACTATTACATTATTTATCGTCCTCTATATTAGATATAAAGTACAGCCATTAAATATATTATAAACATGAATTTAAAAAAATACTCTGTACTTTCTGAAAAGTGAATTTAGACTTTGTCCAACTTATGTGAAGTAATTTAAAGCAAACAATTACTTAAACAACTTAAAATCAAATAAACAATAACCTAAAAAAATAACTTAAGTGCATAATAATAATACTTAATCTAAGTTAAACAATAACTTACTGTAAAAGTTTTAAACTAGTGCTGTCAAATGATTAATCACAATTAATCGCATTCAAAAAAAAGTTTTTGTTTACACAATATATATGTGCATACTGTGTATATTTATTATGTAATAGTACTTTAAGTTAAACAATAACTTGTAGTTATATTGTGAATAATTAAATGTAATTAGAAAGTAAATAATAATAAAAGTTCAAATAAAACCAAAATTTATTATGGTTTAATTATTTTTGTGTGAAGGCAGGGTGAGACGTATAAGCATTTGCAGGATCTGTGTGATCTCATATACAGTATGAGTCTCCATTTACCAGTCACCTCTAAAAAACTCAGACACTACACTTCTCCAGATAAAACATTACATTTATCAAAGACTCTGATTCCAAACATCACAAACTTGCAGCTGAACAAACATTTTTCATAACACAAACAAATCAATGCACTGATAATAACTGTAAGCAAAGAAACAAGAATAGTGAAAGCGAAATCGAAATCGGAGATTGGTGCCTCCACTGACTCTGGTGGTTTGTCACTTGGGTGTTCCAGTTTAAGTTTTTCCTCTGGGATGGATAGGATGAGTCATTTTCTATTGTATTTATAGCCCTGCTGTTTGACTTGCTCAGCAAGGTATTCTCTCAGCTTTGCTGAGTTGGTTACAAATCTAAAGTCTGATAACAAATGGGATTTTGTGATTAAGTTCATAAATCTCCACCCTCCCACTGTTTAGATGCTTACACAACCTCCTGCAAATGGCTGCAAGTCTTTCTTATAAGATAACTTAAGGTAATTCCCCAATGAACTGCTCAATGATTTCCAATATAGTGAGCTGGCTCACCATACTGAAGTCTACTACTGCAGCTCAGTTCAGTGGACTGAATTATTTAAACCCAAGCAACCAAATTTGAATACAAAAGACTCATTGTTCAGATTTGTCTTTTCAAAATAAAAATGTAACCTAAAAAAAAACAAAACAAAAAAAAACATGATGATAAGGAAACAGACACACTATGGTTTCTAGCCTCCTGTTAGTTGCAAAGAATAACTCTGGCAAAAGTGTCCAATTTTGTATAAAATGGCAAAAGTGTAAACATTTGTGCAAAATGGCAAAAGCGTAAGAATTTGTATGAAAATGGTGAAAGTCTTAGAATTTGTATGAAGTGTAAAAATTTGTACAATTTTGTATGAGCTGACGAAAGAACTGAAATTGAATTGAATTGAAATTGAAAGAATTCATGAGATGTGAAATTATACAAATAAGTCGAAAGCGCAAGAATGTGTATGAAATGGCAAAAGCGTAAGAACTTGTTTGAAATGGCCAAATTTATACAAGATGGAAAGATCAGAAGGAATCATATGAAATTTCAGAAGTCTAAGAATTTATACAACATTGCGCAAGTGTGAACATTCAAGATGATAAAAACACATTTTCTACAAAATGGTAATATTGTAAGAAGTTATAAGAGATGGTGAGATTTTTTATTTTTTTAAATCATGTTTTTTCAACTGCTCTCTTAGAGCGAAACTGAAAAAAATTGTGAGATGATGAAAGAATTGAAATTGAATTTAATTGAATTTAAATCGAAATAATTTATGCAAAATGTGGAAATCAAAAAATGAGTCGAATGAATCATTTGACCCCAAGCAACCACAACAAAAGACTCATAATTTATAATAATAATAATTGTTATTATTATTGGATGTCATACCTCATTTATACAAGTTGCACCTTACAGTATTTAACAGCAATTTCCAGCTTGACTTCCTAGCACAAATAACCAGCTTTTGTCAACCATTTACTAACCAAATGCATGTCAGTGTTATTCCCATTATGGAAAATAATACCTACTGCAAGGTTTTGGACCTAAAAAGGTTTTATTTTTGTTTTTTTCTTTTAAATCCTATAGCGAACCAAGTCACATCTAGAGACTAGAATATCATAAACACTTCTTGCTTTTTCAATTATGTTTGCTGTCTCTTGTTGTGCAGAACACACACTGCAGCCTCAACATGAAGTCATTTTAATAAGGCAGTCAATGCTCTGGAGTACAGGAGTGAAGGTATTCACAAATTTTCACACAAAAACACTCTCCAAACACTAAAAACTCACACACAATAAACATCTCCAGATCTAACATGCATTTCTAACTTAAATTTACATACAATTCAAAATTTAGAGACATGTCAGAGTGTGGTGTGAAGTTTCAGCAGGGCCACGTTACGGATTAGCCTCAGAGAGACACATTAAAAAATGATAACACAGGGTTTGGCAAAAACGTCAGCATTATGTAATCAGAGGAAGAGAGAGAGAACTGAGGATGAGAGGAAAGAGTGAAAGCCCAGCGGCTCGAAACTAAACCACCTACCAAACATCTGCTTTTGGATTAAATCGGAGTGGCTTTAAAGCATCTTTGAGTACATGTATGACAAATAAGAGTTGGAATTTTCTGTTCAGAGTGTGTGTCTTTGCAGTCTGTTATTTTCAGCAGATGAATATTATGTATATATACATGCTTCATATATTTAAGGGTTATAATATACTTTAACAACAACTACAATACAACGTGGTGCTTAGTGTGCCTCAGAGAAACACAAACATTTATTTTATGCGATTGATAATTCAGAGGTTTTGGCAAACAGTGCCTTAGAAATCCCTTATTTTTGTTGCGTAAAGTTACATCTGATTTTAATTTTGAAAAATGCCATAAACTTAAATCTTATTTACTTAAATAAACATCTTATCATGAAAAAAAAATATCATAAACCAAAAAATAAATTTAAAAAAATAAACAAAAAAAACCTAAAAAAAAAAATCTCTTTAATAAAACAACTCTAAAATAAAACAAATCAAACCTAAAAAATTGGTGACTTCAAAATTAGGCCTATTTCTCTAATGTCTGTCTTAGACTCTTTGGTAGGGAAACATACATCCATAGGGGTGCGTTAATACATATGACATGTGATAAAAGGAAGGTGTGACTTCCTGTGTTTCTGTCGGCTTTGCAGTCTGTTATTTTCTTTGAATCAAATCTGGGTTGCTGTGCTTGTCCTGCTTCTCATTCAGAGGTTATTTCTGGAAATATCCTTATGACATGTGATAAAAGTGTCATTCTTTTTGTACTGTAAGTATTACCTTGGTACATACTGTACAGTAAATAATTCCAGTTCATTGTGGGTTATTGTTATATACATGTTATTTCATTATACTGCACTTACATAATTTGGGTATTTTTCTCTCATGTTTTCTATCTTCACATCTTCTCTCATGTTCGATCTGGGTTTATTCCTTTGCTGTTCCAAAGATATTTTCAGCTCTATGAGACACTTCCTGTAGCAGAGAACATTACACAGGCAATCTCACTGGAGCAGCATGATTCATATAATGGGACTGTTGAAAACACAAACACAATGTTAGTTTTGGTCATGATAATATTTTTATAATTATCAATGAAATTATGTTTTTATTAGTGCTGTCAAATCGATTAATCACGATTAATCTCATCCAAAATAAAAGTTTGTGTTACATAATATGTGTGTGTATATTTGTGTGTGTGTGTGTGTGTATGTATATATAAATGTATATAAATGTATATAAATACACACACCGACATTTATTTATTCAAGAAATATGTAACCCTGGAGCACAAAACTAGTCATAAGTAGCAGAGGTATATTTGTAGCAATAGCCAACAAAACATTGTATGGGTCAAAATTATCGATTTATCTTTTATGCCAAAAATCATTAGGATATTAAGTAAAGATCAAAATATAAGATATTTTGTAAATTTCCTACCTTAAATATATCAAAACTTAATTTTTGATCAGTAATATGCATTGCTAAGAACTTCATTTGGACAACTTCAAATGCGATTTTCTCAATATTTAGATTTTTTGCACCCTCAGATTCCAGATTTTCAAATAGCTGTATCTCTGCCAAATATTGTCATATTCTAACAAACTATACATCAATGAAAAGCTTATTTATTATTTATATGTATATACAGCTTTCAAATGATATATAAATCTAAATTTAAAAAAATTGACTGGTTTTGTGGTCCAGGGTCACATATGTAATAAACGTATATCTATATAAATCATATATAAATATCAATATATATATACATGTAAATATTTCTTAATTATATACATATATGTGTGTGTATTTATATATACACATAAATAAACAGCATACACACATATTATGTAAAAACAAACTTTTATTTATTTTCTAATTAGTATTTTCTATATAGTTTATACTGTAGTTATAGCCTATAGTGCTTCAGGGCATTCGAAGCTGTAAAGCGTTTGTGTTTCAGACACTGGGGCTGTAATAAGTTCAAACTGTTCTTTCCTTTAATCAATGTATTTTCCCTCTCACACACACTTATATAAATAAGAGCACACTTACAGTCTCGTATAACGCTGACTCAGAGCACTTTTTGAGCAGATGGATTTGATAAAGCACAAGAACTACAGAGTTCCTCCAATATACTTGTAAATATGCAGAGAGAGAGACAGACAGAGAGAGACGGATGGCTGGGGATGTGTGGAGGAAAAACCACTACCACACAGAACAACAAAGACAAAATGTGCGAGAGGAAAATAAAGAAATCAATAAAGCTTTCATGGCAGATAGGCTATTCAAATAAAACTCTACGGTGAAGGAATTAGGGAGCAATCTCAACCCTCCCTCTTAACAGTAAAGCAAGAAACAGCAGCGCTAGGAATCCGCCTCGCACCACTTAAGAACCGACACTGAAAAACAATTTGGGATAAAGTAATATCTGCAGCAGACCTGGCACAACGCACATCAAAAAGGGAAATATCTCACAGAGGGGACCGTTATAGCGGCGTCCTCCATGCCTGGTAATTTCATCATGCTGAGAGAGAAATATTCAAAGCCTTTCCAATCAGTCTGCAGCTACAATGACAGAAGACTGAACTGCGGAAAGGGCTGACTGCGATCGAGAAGCAATTTTACTTTAACAAACTTTGATCAAGAGAAAGCCGAGGTTTGTGGGTGAATCTTGAATTACTTTGGACCAAACAGAGGTGTCATTCTAGGGTCAAAAATTGAGGTGAAAGGTCATAGGTCATGACAAGTCGTGAACCAAACCAACTAGCACTGTGATAAATCACATTATGCATAGCACAATGCAAAGCAAAGATAGAGATAGAGACTAAACAAAACTTTGGAGTTGGTAAAATGTTTTAATGTTTTTTTGAAAGTTTCTTTTGCCAACCAAGGCTGAATTTATTTGATAAAAAAAAAAAGCAGTAAAAAACAAAACAAACATTAAAAAAAAAACATTTAAAAAAATAAAATTATATACTGTATATATATGATCCAGAAATCATTCATATATGCTGATTTGCTACTCAATAAACATTTCTTATTATTATCAATGTTGAACAGAGTTGTGCTGGTTCATATTTCTTTAAAAACCTACTTAAACCTACAGTACATAAATATTTTAGATTCGTTGATGAAATTTATTTTAAATATAATATTTTTGTAACATTATAAGTGTCATCACTTTTGGTCAATTAAATGAATCTGCTGAATGGAAGTATTCATTTCAAACAAACAAACAATAAATAAATATATAAATAAATTTTATCAATAATTAACCAAATGTTCAAAAATGGGGGAAAGCAATGGTGGGTGAGGGGGGTGAATAAAGGTAAGTAAAAAAAGAAATGATTAAAATGAACAAGGACTTGAGACAAAAATTATGCCAAAAATGAACAAAATGCCCTGCAAATTCAAGATAAAATTGCACCTGCATAATCAAACTAAATATATTTACAGCCGTCGTGATTAAAATAAAATGTTAAAATTAAAGGGTTAGTTCACCCCAAAATTAAAATTATGTCATTAATTACTCACCCTGATATTGTTCCATACCTGTAAGACCTTCGTTCATCTTTGGAACACAATTTAAGATATTTTTGATGAAATCAAGAGAGCAATCTGACCCTCCACAGACAGCAACACAACTGAAATGTTCCCAGGTCCAGAAACATAGTAAATACATTGGTAAAACAGTCCATGTGACATCAGTGGCTCAACTTAGTTTTGTGATGCTACAAGAATATATATATTTTTTTTTGTGCAAAGAAAACAAAAATAACATGATTTACTCAACCTTTCTTCTCCCCTGAGTTATGTCTTCCGCCATTTTAGAGAGTATTACATTGCATATGCATGCTTTCCCCTAAGCGTAAACAACGCTTATTACGCAGATTACGTTCATGGCGCACTTTCCTCCCGAATGTAAACAACGCTGATTACATTCTTGGGTACTCTCCAAAATGACTAAAATGATGAAATCATGTGTGTTTACCATTATAAACACACGGCAGCGCTTTACCTATAAATCCATTTTTTTTCACTTGGCTCCTCAGGAAACTGTATATCAGATGGATCAGAGTCAAAGAGGGACACTCATGCGTTTGAGCAGGATTGATGTGTCCAATTTCCAGTCGGTCGACGAACATCATTGGTCCAGGATCAGAAGTCTGTCACCCCGGTACCGACAGCACTGTTACACTCCAGAAAGTCCTGGACAACAAATCCTCACAACTCATACTCTGTCTATGACTGTGCAGTGTGCCGTATGATGATGGATGGAACTTTAGCACAGGATCAAACTCCAGGACCACCTCAGAGCTGCTTTCAGGGTAGTTAAAAAAAAACAAAAAAACATTTAAAACAAATAATATATAACATATTTCCACAAGAAGTGAACTAGTCAATAATGACAATAAATGAGCATGTGTTTATATAACAATATATATATATATATATATGTATATATATATATATATATACATACATATATACACACACACAATAACAATGTAAACATAAGAATACATTCATATTTAAATGTAAAACTTAAATATTTTTAGCCTATATCTTCATTGCAAATTCAACAATGACACTCAGTGAGCATAATATTAAATAAACATTAAAATATATAAAATTTTTATTCATATTAAAAGAAAAACATCACACAAGTATATATATATATATAGCACTTATGACATCTTTAATATTGGTTTTAATGTAATATTTATATAAAACTATTCTTACAATTTTTTATATTAGAATATATTAATATTTCAGTATTTTTAACAATATATCTATTTTTAGCATATATCTATCTATCTATCTATCTATCTATCTATCTATCTATCTATATATATATATATATATATATATATATATATATATATATATACATACAGTATATATATCAGTCAGCATAATATTAAATTAATATGAATTACATTTTAAATTAAGCATATCATTCTTACAAAAAAATAATTTGATATATTTTAGTATACATTTTATTTGTGTATTAAATAGATAATAAATTAGATACAAATATAAAAATTAAATTCTGAGCATCACAAAATTCATCTATAAATGTACTGCTATTTATTTCAGATAAATGGCACATAAAAGCAAAGCGAACTTTGGTCACTTTACATGTTGGTAGACGGTCTTTTAGGATGTTTTTGGCCAGGTTAGGCTGCAGTTTGTACTAGACTTGATAATGAAATACTTGGCTATGTGAGTTTGAAATTAGTTTTAGGGAGATAGAGAGTACTAGGAATGGGAGAACCCCCTCTCTTATTCCCTCTTTTTAATATCTCTCTCACTCTGTAGCTCTCTTTTCCTCTTTTATTTAGACCCAGCTGGAGAGAAATCAAGTTCACCTTTAAAACAGCAAGACTTGCAGCCTCAATGCATGAGCTGCACGCCTATATACACGCCAATAACAACTCCAGATAACAGACACACGCTCAAACCTCACACTCGCTCTCACTGTAATTCAGTGACCTTTCACAACTCAATTCAGTGGCTGGCAGCTCAAAGAGAAAATAATGCTGTGGGTCAAAGACATGCAAATTGAACTAGCTCTGGAAATAAAGCCTGCGACTGCACCTTTAAACACAGCTGTGTGAGCTGTTTGCTGAGGACACACTCATGCAGCGTACAGCACAGGAAACTCTGAAGGAATTCTAATGACATCACAGGAAGTGGCCTAAACACAGATAAAGTGTTTAAAAAAGTAAAATGTATTTATTTATTATAAAGTAATAATTTTATATAATATATAATATACAAAAAATATGTATTGTAAATTGCAGTCTTATCAGAATATCAGAGAAGCATGATTAAAGCTGTTATGTTGTTCCTCTTAATGTTGCAAATATTTTTAGTGATCTTAAACTTTCTGCTGTGCTCCATTGGGAAATTCAGTCACGCAACGGCTTTGGGAATTAATTAGTCTAAAAGTATCACATCAGAGATTCAGGAAACCCAAATAAAACAATCTTTACAACCTTCCCCTACTGGAAACTCATGAAAAACTGATTTAATCACACAAAATCTGAGCAGAGGGTAGAACGTAAGTAAAAATGGATCAGGCTACAGGCTAATAATGTCCGGTTAATCGATTTCATGTAGATACTAACTTATGAATAGCACAGACTGAGCATTTCTGATTGCATTATACTTGGACTGAAAACCTGGCCAAATGGAATTCAGGAAATACGAACAAGGAGTTACTGGATAAATATTCACTAAACAAATCTAGATGCTAGAGCCAATTTGACCAGAAAATTCACTGGGAATGTTGTACAGATTGTCGATTTTTCCATAGTTTGATATGCTCAATGTACAAATGTTATCCATATTAAAGCAACATTAACCTTCTGGAGTCAAAGGAGGCCCCAGCATGATCACTTGGATTTTAATGAGCTTGTAATAACTATTTTGTCATTTGTTTAAAATAAAATAATAAAAAAGTCAATCAGTAAGTGTGTGTGTGTGAGTGTGTGTGTGTGTGTGTGTGTGTGTATATACACATAGAAAAACTCACATGGCTGTAATAGAATAGAAAAATAGAATAACATTTCATAATACACTATATTATATATAGTATTATTATCATTATTTAAAGTAGTATAAAAAGCAAGAGAAGAATATATTATAAAATATAATGCAAAAAATAATAATTACCAAACTTTAAATATAATACTAAAAAAAATTATTTGTATATAAGTAATAATAACAACAACAACAATTTGTTAGTTATAGTATGTAGTATAGTAATAATAATAGTATGGTAATAATAACATTTTCTCATCTCGTATTATCTTAAAATATACTTTATCATTTTAAAATATGTTTTAATTTTGTTTAAATCATACTAATGACACTGTTTTAAATATTAATTATAAATAAAATAATTGTATAATTAATACTTTTATATAAATTCACATGAATGTTACTTGTTACAGTATAATTTTATACACTAATATATTTTTTTCCATAATTGAGATGTTTTAAATATTCATTATAAATATAATAAATAAATATAATTCTATAATTATAATTCTATTTAAATTCACATTTATATTATTTGTTATAGTATAGTTTGTTTACAGTAACTTTCATGTATTCAAACTTGAAACCTTGGGGACTAGAATTTGTTGTAGAAAAACGGCACTTTTCAAGCCACACTTACTACCTTCTTAAGAAATCATCACATCCAAACACCATTACTGACGATATAACTAAGATTGTTGCCCGTCGCTTTGCTGTGAAACCCAAGAAGGTGTACATGTAAACACAATGGAGAGCAAATGAGGTAAAAGCCCACACAGGGCTGCTGACTGCTGTCATGAGGTAACAGGAGATGGAAGAGTCATTTGTCAACATCAGAAAGAATGACAAATGGAGACACAGAGCCAGGAGAGGTCAGTGCAGCTGTCAATCACTACTGTAATTATCTGAGTGGGCGGGGCTGAATATACCATGAGCGATTCCTCCTATTCCTCTCATTTCTTGCTCACAAAGCTTTCTAACCTCACCTGCTTCATGTTACCTACTCCGTGTCTTTTCATTCTCTGGGTAGGCTACAGCAGATCCAGCAGGGATTAGGTGAACCAGAACCTGCCTAGCCAATGAGAGCGAGAGATGGGGCTGTGCCAACAGGCCATGGCCTCGTGCTGGGAACAAACACTGAGAACAACCGCTCAATCTCAGTCAACACACTGGCCCCTACTGGACAGGAAGGTACTGCAGTGTTAATTGCACAGGCTTTCATTATTAATGCTGTAAGGCCCTGGTCTCAAACTCAGTTCCTGGGCCACAGCATGCAGAGTTTAACTCCAACCAGCTCCAAATCACACCTGCTTGGAAGTTTCTAGTGATCCTGAAGACCTTGATTAGCTTGATCAGGTGTTTGATTAGGGCTGGAGCAAAACTGTGCAGAGCTGTGGCCTTCCAGGAATTGAGTCTGAGACCAATGCTGTAAGATGTTCAAATCAAAAACATTCACACAACAGCAGGATATGGATGTCAACCAATATTAAAAAAAAAAAACTCAACAAAATGAAAAGGATGCAAAACTATATGAAGAAAAAAAAAAACTCTCATCAAGGCTGCATTTATTAGATAAATAATTCAGTAAAATCATTAAAAATGTGAAATATTATTACAATATTCTAAAACTATTCTCTATTCCTATATATATATATATATATATATATATATATATATATATATATATATATATATATATATATATATATATATATATATATATCTGTGTGTGTGTGTGTGTGTGTAATTCATTTCTGTGATGTAACGCTGAATTTTCAGCATCATTCTTCTTTTTTATTTTTGTCATTTTTGAGCAGTTGAATTCATCCTTGTTGAATAAATAAATAAATATTATTTAAAAAAAAATCTTACAGATTACAAACTTTAGCACAGTAGCGTACTATTTTAGACATTAACAAATTAGCATTTTAGACATTGACTCAAGCCTGAATTGACTGCTTGATACCTTTACAGCTTCACCACTTATGACATATCAGGGTCACAAAACATACAAAAAGGAACTGATGTTAGTATTTGCATAGGCTACATACTGCATATTCCGCAAGCACAGATACATAAATAGCACTGTAGTAGGTGATGTTCTGACAAGTAAAATGAAATATGATGCTGATATATTCTAAACAAATAAATCATCAAGCACCACATTAATACATACATACACAATGTCTATTTCTGGCCCTCTGTGCATTCTTGCCGCCACGGCTCTATAAATAAAATACGGAGTTCATTATGCATTCTATGAGAATATCTTAACAGTTCTCACTGGGAGAGATGGCAGGAGTCATAAATCTGGTCAGATCTCAGACACACACACACACACACACACACACACACACTGGCACATAACAGACTGGCACATAAAATTGATATATAAATATATAATTAAACATATAAAATATAAAAAGGAGAAATATATGGGCAAAAATCCAAGCAATATCTGAGCAATACCAAACAGGTCCACAATGGTTCTCAATTGGTGTGAAATCAATCAGGATTTCTTACATTAGGGATGACAACAACTTTTAATAACTTTTCTATACAGTAAATGAATTTGACGTCTGAAATCAGTGGTTCTCAACTGGTTTTGGTTCAGGCCCCAGATTATACAAGTTTCAATCCTCAAATTCAAGTTAAATCAACCATAAACAGTGCTCACATTGTCTAGCATACAAAATTCAATTTTGATATTTGAATGCTTTCTGCAGCCATTAATTCACCTCAGCACACCAATTTTATTCTCACTGCAAATTAATCTGGCTCATATTTTCAATATTTGCAGAAATTTAACATTACATCACCAATGGATCCTCTGTAGTGAATGGGTGCAGTCAGAATGAGAGTCCAAACATCTGATAAAAGCATCACAATAATCCACACCACTCCATCAGTTAACATCTTGTGAAGCAAAAAGATGTGTGTTTGTAAGAAACAAATCCACCATTAAGGCATTTTAATTCGAAATCATTGCTGAGTCCATAATCCATAATAACGGTTCATCCAATGTAAAACTCCCCTGATGTCCTCTCACATCAAAATCACATCAATGTTTAAAACTGTTTTAGCTTGTAAACGGTGCTAGATCGATGCATATTTCTCTCCTGATTCAGATTAGACTCCTTTTTCACTGGAGTAAGCATTTAAGGACTCATATTTTAGCCAGAGAGGTAAAAACATCTTAATGATTGATTACAAACATGCAACTCTTTACTTGTGGATTATTGTGATGTTTTTATCAGCTGTTTGGACACTCATTCTGACGGCACCCATTCATGGCAGAGAACCCATTGATAAGCAAGTGCTGTAATGCTAAATTTCTCCAAATCTGTTCTAATGAAGAAAAAAACTCATCTACATCTTAGATGGCATGAGATTTAGCAAATGCTCATTTTTGGGGGGTGAACTTTTCCTTTAAATCGATTTATTTTCCTTTCTTAGCTATACACAATTATATGGCTAATTGCATTTTATTAGTTACATTTGCTCTTTGCAATCTTCAGATCTGACCAGTTGAGAGACTCTGCCTTGAATACCTGATCTGATCCATGATTAGTTCATTTCTATAACAATTGCTGGTGTGCTCAGACAACCACATGATTTTACGAGTGCACAATACCAAGAGCAGCCATCATCACATTCCCACAGATGAAGAGTGACATGCACGCACACATGCAGTTGACTCCTTGTGCACGGGTCAGTTATGATGCGGCTTCTTACAGTGCATGCAGCAGAGCAGACGCAAGACTTCATTTCTGCATGCACAACACTGTCTATTATGATACCGATGCATTTGCATGTTTATTA
Organism: Cyprinus carpio; assembly: GCF_018340385.1. Taxonomy (NCBI): domain Eukaryota; kingdom Metazoa; phylum Chordata; class Actinopteri; order Cypriniformes; family Cyprinidae; genus Cyprinus; species Cyprinus carpio. The sequence continues at coordinate 6,164,106 of NC_056617.1, read as the reverse complement.
TGCAAACTCATGCTATCCGAGCGCTCTTGCACACACTGCAGTGGTGAGTGTGTTTGTCACTGTGTCTGGAAGAGATGACGACGCATCCAACGTTTCAAAGCATCTTCTGCAGCGAGTAAACATTAGCTTATGTGACCGCAGAGAGTATCGAATCACCTGCGTCACAGTTGCCTTGGAAACAATGAGAGCGATGATGTCATGAAGACATCACATAGTGACCGCTCATAGCTCCATCCAGTTGTGGCCTGCTTTTCAGTCACAAGTTCAGGACACACAGAACAAATGACAAACGCACACAGACTTGCAAACAAACACCCACAAATCCTCTTCAGCTGTGCAAATAAAATACAATGAAAGCACAACTTAAAACTTGTTTTGCATGGTTTGGTGTAGAGATAAAGAAAACAATACAGAGAGCATTATAAATGTATAACCAGTAGCTCTTCTGAATTACTTCTGGACTAATTTACTTTATTTAATTTTCCTTCCAAGGTTTAAAACCACCTTTACAACAAGTACTGTGGCAGTACCGTGGATGGGAATACAAGTATACTGTATGATTATTTAATTTCAGATACAATATAATTGTAGTAGTATTCTTGGCAGTCCTTTATAGTTCCATCTAAATGTTATGGTACAGGAATATGGTATTTTTTATGTGAGAGTGGGGCAAGCTGTGCTTATACAATGTACTTTGGTTGTCCTCTAAGCAAGATAAAGAGGTAAAACTAAAACTTATATAATTATATGAATAATTATATGTCAATATGCTTGTTTTTGAATGAATGTAGAAAAAAACACAAAGCAATAAAATCAAATAAAAAAAATAAAAATATAATGAACATAAAATACCTTTTAAAAAGCAATTACATAATGTCTTATTTGAGGGTCAATCATTGGTAAATGTTAATGATTTTCAAGGAAAAATATGAACATTACAAATAATAATAATAATAATAATAATAATAATAAAATTACAACTTTAAATGTAATACTAAATGTTTTAAAAAATAATCTTTTTTTTTTCTTTTCATATTTCAGCCAGGAAATTTTTTCTGAATTCCGTAAACCAATTTTAACATTTTGTAATAATAACAGCATTTAAACAAAATCAATACACTTTATCCAAATATTAATATATATATATATATACTGTAGTAGTGTATTTTGATTATATATTTGTTTTTTTGTTTTTTTTTTAATTATATATTTTTTTTTTTTTTTTTTTTTTAAACCCACACCTATTGAATATATTTATTGTCCTAAATGTTCACTTTGACCAATGTTATTTTACTATCAGTGAGATACTATTATATTTTTTATTAATATACAGAATTTTTAATATATATTTTTCACTTCTGTTTTTGTCATTCGTTATTTTTAAATATGTTTACATAATTTGTTATTCATTTTTATTTCCATTTATTTTAAATTTTACTATGACAAATGAAAATGAAAAAGTAGATGAACTAAAATAGCTGAAATAAAATAAGTTTTGTATTTTATTTTAGTTGATGGTTATTTTAAAGTAACAAATTTTCTTTTAGGTTTTGTTAATTATCCCTGCCCCTTGTTGTAATAATACATTATCAATTAATTAATTTATTTGAATACATGAATACATAAATGATTATCACAATTGTATCTCTCAATCACAGACAGCTATGATGAGCTCTATCAAAATATATGGTCACATGACAAATATAAACTGTGCAGAACAGCTTACCCCACTCTGCCCCAAACAATACAGTATTTGCATTCATTCGCTTTATTTAAGAGACAAAAATGGGTCTTTTTTTTGTACTCTATGTAAAACTCTCTCTGATCCTATAGTGTGTATGGATTATAAATGACTCAGATATGCTGAAGGGGGTTCATTTCTCTCATAGATATATATAAATGGGAACTCACCCACTTCTGTTTCCCCATGAGATTTCAAAGTTTCATGCACCTCAGCGTTGTGTTTCCTGGCCTCTTTCGGTCAGTGACACAGGGCTGACTGCCGAGTGGGTCACATCTCACATTTGATTCAGACACACTAATGAAACTTCTTATTTAGAATCATTTCTTTCTTTCTCAATCTTGGTCTTTCTTTGCGTGCAGTTCTTGCTCAGCAGCAATGTTTTGGCTTGACATTCTCCAATGCCCTTTCTAAATTTGTGCGCTGTGCCCGTGATGGATGAATGGTCCTATAAAAACAGCCGCGAGCGGACGACTCCACCGTCCCTGGACCAGCTGCAAGGCTGCTGACTGCGGCGGGAATCTCACACAGGTACAGGTACGTGCATAAAACAGATGCCTAATAAGGTCAGCCAGCAGCACAAACAAACATTCTGAGGAATGGGCTTCATGATGCTGATTCAGCAAACTGTAAGCCACAGTGACAGCAGTACAATTAGGAGCTGTGCAGGTCATCAATTAACCAATAAAATATACTAAAAGATGGGATAACGACAGAGCTGGACAACAAGGTCGGCTAGTTCATCTCCCTTAACTGAAACTTTTAGGTTCTCTTCAATCAGTGTTTCTTTAGTATCATTGAAACACTATTACAGTTTTTGTTACCATCTTGAATGAAGGCTAGGAGCCCAAGTGTGCCAACTTTTTTTTGTTGTTGTTGGTCTTATTTCTTCTGTTTTTCATAGTAAAAGTTTTAGTCAGTTTGTTGTCTTTTTTGTCATTTGTATTTTTTTTAAATGTCATGTTAATGTTGTTTTTATTTTTTATTTATTTTTTATTATTTTATTCCAAAGTAAATATTTGTGTGAAATTTATTATTTATTATTAAACATTATTGCAATATTCTAATAAGTAATATAATAATAATTTCAAAAACTATATATAACTTTTTATAAACAAACATTTTTAAATATGTAAATAAACTAAATATTTGAATAAAACTTTTATTTTTTTTTATTTCTTTTAATGTTTATTTTACTTCATTTATCGTGCATGTTATATATATACATATATGCAGTGTATATATATTTACCGCAACTAACTCTCTCCATCTGGGTTTGTCCTGGGCTCTGCTTCCCCCCATGAGAGCCCCATTTCTTCCAGCTCTGTCTCCACTGTACATCACCATGTTGTTCTTGGCCTGCCACGTTTGCATTTGCCTGGTGGTGTCCAACGCAAAGCCACTTTAGGTATCCACAGGGCATCCTAAGTACATGACCAAGCCGTATTTTGATTTCCTGAGATATAATATTTGATCTTGTCTTTTGGTACAGATAAGTATTGGAGATGGTATTTGGCCAGTATGTTACAGATCTTTCTAACGCAACTATTATGGAAAGCATCTATCTTGCTCATGTCTTCTTTCACTACTCTCCAACATTCAGAGCTATACAAAAGCACTGATTTAACATTGCTGTTATAGAGCTTGATCTTTGTTTCGAGGCTTAGCTGTTTGGATTTCCAGATGGTTCTAAGTCTTCTAAAAACTCCTCTTGCTTTAATTATTCGGGCCTTGATATCTTTTTGGGCTCCGTTATTAGTGCTAATAACACTACCAAGATATGTAAAGTCATTCACATCCTCGGCTGGCTGTCCCTCGATGTTAACTGGGTCAGAAACGAGAGCATTAATACGCATGGTCTGCATCTTTTGTTTGCCAACTTGTTTAGCATATCTGCTCAGCCTGTTTGTTTTTTTCTTGAATATGAGTGTATGTGGCTGAAATTACCTCCAGATCATCGGCGAAGTCAAGATCTTCAAATGAGAAAAGGGAGTACATTGAATGCCACTGCAATGGTCAGATGTTGTTTGACACATAACCCAGTCAATTGTGATCAGGAATGAAAAAGGTGAGAGAATCCAACCCTGGTGCAAGCCAGATCTGTCTTCAAAGGACTCTGTCAATGTATTATTGAGAATAATGGAGCACTCAAAGTGTTCATAGAACTTCCCAATACATATACAAATACATATACACACACACACACACGTGTGTGTGTGTGTGTGTGTGTGTGTGTGCATATATGAAGTTTATTTGCAAAAACATAACTTTTAAATTATTATTATTATTGATAAATTCTCAAGTCATGTTTTTTTTGTTATCATTTTTATAATGTTTTATTTTAGTTTTTTGATATTTTTTAATCTAATCAAAATAACCCAACTGCAGTTTGATTGTTGATAATGTTTATTTTACTTCATTTATTGTGCATGTGTATGTGTTACATACATACATATACATATATACATACATATATATAATATATATACATATATATATATATATATATATATATATATATATATATATATATATTATATATTTATATATATATATATACACACACACACACACACACACACATATGAAGTTTATTTGCAAAAACCATAAAAACCAAAAATACAATTATTAAATAATTTAAAAAATCCCAAAATTCATTTTTTTTTTTTATTGTTATCAATTTCATAATGTGTTTATTACTGACAGGTTTAATTAAAATATTTGAAAAATATAACATTTTTATATAAAATATAAAAATAAACTATCTCAAATAAAATACAATTTTACTATTTTATTTTATTATTATATTATAAAGCAATTTTTACTTCAGTTACTTTCCATTTTTCCAGCATTATTCATTTAGTATAACTTGATGTACCAAAATATCACAAACTGATATAAAATGTAATAAAATATATATGAACAAATATAAATATAAAAATAAAAGTATTTTAAATGACTAAAACTTAAAAATGAAAGTGGAAAAAAAATATTACAAATAAATCTGATTCAAAGTATTAATAAAAACATGTCAAACATAACACACGAATCATTTGGTTGTACATCAAATAAATGGTCTCAGATGTCTATGTTGGTGCTTCTCAGTATTAATAAAGGCTAGTTCACATTGTGTCCCCAAACAAACACTAACTTTCAACGGTTGCTGATGATTGTTGTGACAGTGTGAACTAGCAATAAGATGCAAATTGATTCAGATTGCATGCTGTTACTCAAAAGACTAGCTACCTCAAAATATGTTGATCTGAACACTGAAGAGATTCCCAACACATCACAGCCAGTTAAACTCTCAGTCCATGCCATCAGCAGCAGCCTGAGATGATGATTACGGCTTCTCCAGACCTGCGTGAACACAAGCTCTCTAATGCATCAAAGCAGCTGAGATCAGTGTTTCCCCTCCTCTCTTTGATCCTCTCAGGTCATCAGTGGCGAGTTTCACTTCCTCCCATAATTCATTGGAGCAAGTCAAGGATGCTCATTATCACAATCACTTTCCTCTCGTCTCAGAGGATGGGTGGCATGCACAATTTATCTCAGGAGAAGAACGCAACGCCCCTCTTTGTTCTAACGGTGGTCTGTGATTTTAAACTGGTTTGGCCCCTTCTGCCCGCGTTTTCCACCACATTTAGCTTGATTGTACAACTTCAATACTTAGCTTAATCTGATTAGCTTTTGTTATGGTATTCATATGAAGAAAGATGGAGATAAATGATTTGTTTATCTGAAAATAGGATAGTAATTGAGTTAAGAAACCAAAAATACGCTTGCACTCAGCTGAATTATCGCAGCATGATAAGACAGTGCTCAGCGTGATTACATGAGGTCATCTGATAGACCCTGCTGCTAATTGAATATAGAGTACAGTTGGTGGGTTAGTGGTGGGGGGCATTTTTACAACCCTATTTGTCCAAATAAACATGGGAGGATAGAATCAGTAAAAATCTCATATGCATAACATTTATAGTTCCCCCCAAAATGAAAGTTTTACACGAGTTGAACACAAAAGAAGATATTTGATGAATGTTGGTGACCAAACAGCCTGCTGGCAGCCGCTGACGTATGGGGAAAAAATGCTATGGAAGTCAATGGCTACCAACAACTGCTTGGTTACCAACATTCTCCAAAATATCTACTTTTGTGTTCTTGATAACATTATAAGTGGACCTTAGTGAACAGAAAAAAAACAGAGGCAGTTCATGACCCCTTTAAGAATCATTTGTTTCAGGAATCAAGCTATATTGTTCGTGCTGAATGTTTGAGATTCACTAAAACGGATCTGAATCAAAAGAGTCAATTGTGTGAATTAGACAACACAGTCCAGCCATTTGTGTTTCAGAATTTGTGTAGAGAGCGTTCTGTATACAATACATACTTCATTTTTACTTCTAATACTTCGGATAACTGATTGGTTTTCCCTTGTCTGGTCTTTGGAAACGTGAAACTGATCGCAAAACTAAAATAGCTGGAATAGAAACACAAAAACATGGCAGAAATAAAAACTTTTCATAATAATATAAACATTTAAAATCAAATTAAATGACTTACCAAGCTGACACGAAAGTCTGTACACAAAATTTAATTTACAGTACAGTGCATCTTGCATCTGAGAGGCCATCGCCATGAGATGTCATACAGTTTAAGGAGACCTCTTGAATCGTTCTTTTTTTATGGCTTAATCTGAAATTTGAGCATCACCAAATACCACATCATAGCCTAACAAAGTAATCTTTCATGTTAAAGTTAGTTCTGGATACTTCCATAAAAAAAATCAGCCAAGAGGTTTACAGTAGTGATTGTATATCAGTAGTGACTCGGGTTAGGAGAATCTCTAGATAAATTAATCTGAAATCTGTAAATATTATAGTGAATACGATTTTCCTAAAGCGCAATGCATACAGGTCTTAAGTGTCAAACAGCGCAATGTGTCTTCATTAGTCGTCTTTCCAACACATAAAGCTCACTCAGATATTTATTTTAGGAAAAACAAATAATAATAATTTACCAATACTGTAAACCACCGCATACAGAAGGTTGGAGAGTAAAGAGCGACTCTCCTCTATCAAACACAACAGTAAAAACAGTCAAAACATGTTTTACATCCAGCACTGAGGCATACAAGCCCGAAGCACATAATAACACTGATGACCAATCAGCATCGTGTAACAAACCTGCACTCTCGCTCCGTGAGAATGCACAGACGATTACGTTTCACAGTTGCAAAAAAAAAAAAAAAAATAGGCTAAAATTCATTAAACCCTATGTAATGTACAGCATCAGTACAGTATTTGGCAAATAAAAGATTGGAGTGCACACGTGCATGGCATTTGCAAGTATACATTCATTAAATACACAAGCTAGCTTGATATAAACGCCCAAACAACGAATGCTCTGGGACTTATCTCTCAGACTCACAGTATGTTTTTTGTTTTTTCCACTGAGTCAGAAGGTATCGTGTACAGTACAGTACAGTAGTTTAATAGCCTTTGGCATAAACTGGGAGAGGAAGCTAGCTGCCAAATGCTCTCCTACGAACTGACCCCAGTTTCTGTGGCTAACGCCAAGAGAAGAAACCTTGCGACCATTACAGGAACGGCGCTTGTAATGGTATTGTAAGGATTTTTTTTAGTTTTAGAATCTTTCCTGCAATATTCAGAGACATGAAGATGATACAAAAAGCACTAAATACAGAATTTAATTGCTTAAATATTCTCCCTTTGACTTTGTGGAAGAACTGGTGTCTGCAGTGCATTCTGGGTACCACAGAGAGTACGTACGTGAGGCTTTGCGACTGAGAACTGTATTGCATGTATGTGGAAGAAGTGCAACCAGAGGCATTTATGAGGGTTATTTTGTGCTTTGTGGCATTATAGAGTCTGTTTTTGCGAGGGCCGTGTTAGTACTCTGTGTCGGAGCCGTCTGCGGGGTCGGTGTTGCGTGACAGCATGTAGTTGTCCATGTCTATGGAGGGGCAGTTGTGAATGGAATAGCGTAGGCGCTCGGCTAGTATGGCCTGGCTTGTGTAGGGAGGAAGGCGCAGCTGGAAGAAGCACGTCTGGGCCGTAGGAAGTCCATTCACAGGCTGTTGAGAGAAAGTGAGACCTGGGCTTCATCCCACTTTACATACTGCCATTGGGCATAGTTCATATACTAGTTCATAGTTCATAAAGTTCATATACATAATTAGCTAAGCTGAATGATCAGACAATATTTGCCAATACTGTCAATATTTGCCGATAACTGTGACCATTTCTGTAACTTTTTAACAACTGACAAAATAACTGACTACATAATATAATAAAATACATAATAAAACTACATAATAAAATAATTGTTTACTAAATTATCATTTTATATTCAAAATTTAATTCCATAAAGTATTTTTTCTGTGTCCCTTTTCAGTTTTGAAATCTGACAACCATTTCATATAAATAAACATTAATAATCATATAAATAAAAATACATAATTTAAAAACATTCCTGTTTTGGCTGAATTTTAGTGCATTTTATATCCAAAGTTAATTTCATTATATAATATTATAAATTATACAACATTATATAATTCATAAAAATACATAAATATATTTTTTCTTGTGTTCCTTTCAGTTACAAAATCTACTGACAACCTTTTTATATAGATAAACATTAATGATGAAATAAATGAAAATACAAAATAAAATTAAAAAAATCTATTTTTGGGTGAATTTTAGTAAAATAATTTTCAATATTACATTCAAAAGTAAATTTCATTTTAGAAAATTAATTTTGTCTACATCTAATTCGTTGTCATTAAATTATGTTAAATTAAAACAATTTTGTAATTAACTAAAGTATATATTAAATTATGCAGCTTTATTTAGTTCAATTCATTCAATGTTTTTAATCTATTTCAAAAGTTATATAAGTATATTGTAAAGAAAATATTTCAGAGCATTTTTTTTAATATTTTATTTCTTGTCATTAAATTATTATATAATAAATGAATATATATATATATATATATATTTTTTTTTTTTTTTTTTTTTAATCTATTTTTAATTAGTATATAATAAAGAGGATATTCTATACCTGACAGTAGCCTTACCCGATCAACTTTGATGATCTGAAATTTTTGTGTGATGTCTGCCGGATTGGATGGCAGTCGGGAACGTCCGGACACGAAGCGCAGGAATAGGACTCTCTCCTCATTGGTGAATTCCTCGAGGCTCTGCCACAGCCAGCCAATGAGCTGATGGCTGTCAGTAATGTCACGGTATCGTACCACCTTCTTCAACATTTCCACAGAGACCTCGGGCAGGCCACACACCAGCTGTTCCAGCTGTCGAGCCGTGAGCAGGGAAAGCAACGGGACTGGGATAATTGAGGACATGCCCTCCCTCACTGCTGCCACCTACATACACACATAAACTGTGTTACCATTCTGTACTGTCAGCATGCAAGATCAGTCCATATGAACTATTCCTTTAAGTGAAATGTATAGCTAAGATCATTTTAATTCTAAAGTGTCTGGAGGAGAGGCAGATACCTGTCTGTCCATCTCATGGAGTCTGTATTGCAAGGCTCTCTCCACATAATCGTTCCTGTTGGAGAATGTCAGAGGGACGTAATGCCCACCAGGAATCACCGGAACCAATGTGCCATCAGCACTGTGAGCCACAAACGAGTCCAGAGGGATCATCTACAAATCCAGAATAAAAGACAGTGAGAAAGTCATGTCTGAATGGATGATCTCTGCTGGTCTCTCGGGTCTGTGTGCCTCACCACTGTGAAGTTCTCTTCATTGATCACGCTGCTGTCCAGGTGTAAGATGCCTTGAAGAGAGCGGTACGTGAGCAGGTCCACCTCCTCCAGGTCGGCGGCTCCCAGAGGAATACAACACAGCTGTTTCCACACCCACGGCGCCAGGTGCAGATCCAAGGGCTTTTTGGTTCGAATGGCCACCGCCATTAGAATCCCCAAGAAGCGAAACTGCACCATGTGATCATCCGAGACTGCTGCTGGGTTCAGCAAGAACCTGTCAAGACAATGGAGGTTAGTAGAAAACGGTCTTTCTATTTAGAGCCAATAGAGAGCTGCAGGAATGGCGTATTTTTGTAGACCAAAACCAGGAACTACTGGGTTTTTGTCGAGGAAACCGAGGTGAAACTAGCTTCTGGTTTAGCCTACAAAAATACATCATCGCTATACATTCTGCTTCTGCATTTCATCATCTACAACGTACCTGTCCGTGTTGCTACCAACATCAGCAGAGCTGTTGGGAGTGTGAATAAGAAGCTCGACCACACCTGACTGCAACTCCTGGGAAAAGAGAATTCGGTTTTGGATGCCTGAATGTGAAAGCAACCCTCCCTTTTAAGAAAATGGACTTACCTGGCACATTTCGGTAATGGTGTCATCAAACACACCGCCGGCGTCATCTGCCCCTTCTCCAACCAGCTTCACCTTCCATGCTCTGGAGGGCAGACGCAGCTCAGTAGGGTTCAGGTTCACCACCTGTTTGGCGATCTGCACGAAAATGGGCTTGCTGGAGCGCCCTCTGTGGATTGGAGGATAAGGTTAGGTACTTCAAGTAAATAGTTTAAATCTTGGCAAAAAAAAATAAAAATAAATAAATATATATATATATATATATATAGGCAGTTAACAAACACTGTCTATCAACTATCCATCTATACATTTCCTATACTTCCTGTGTTCCTGTAATCCAGTGGTTCTCAAACTTTTTGACTTCAAGGCCAAATAGTACATAGCAATATTCAAATGCCCTATGAATTTAAGTTTTTCATGATTAACTGGATAAGAATTAAGGATAAGAAATAATATATTTTTTTAATTATTTACTCAATTTACACACAATAACTAGAAAATAACTAGAAAAACAAATATTCACAAAAATAGTCATGGAGTTGTACTTTTTTTTTTGTTATTTACATAGCAAATCACACTTTTTTAATTTTTTTTTTACTGTGAATTAGACTTATCAAGAAATATCTTGATGTTTTTGTTGTATTTTGGCTTATTTAATGCTTAATTTGTCAAAATTAAGCTAATAATAGTGTCTATAAAATAATTAAACAAAAAATAAATACCGTTCATTATTACTATTGTTATATTCCACTGTAAAGTAATAATTACAAAAATTAAAAATAAACGCTCTGAAACACTGAAAACACCAGCTCATGAGCTGCTTTTATAATTAATATTACTAATTACATCATCAATATTGTATTTAAATTACTTTATTAATAACTCTGTCTGAAAAGTAACTTAGTTACTCAATAAGTAACTGAATTATTCAATTCGCTAATAAGGCTACATCTTAAAATCCCTATAAACCTTAATAGACATTAAACTCTTTATTCTTTCAATTTGAGTCAAACATAGAATACTTTAGCATTTTAGCTTTAAAACAACTGTAATACTTTTTAGGTTTATGTAAAAATAACACGTTAACTAATGTAGGTAAGTTTACAGTAAATTACTTAAATTATGTTCTCTGCTGAATAAAGCCATGTCAGATCGCTCTGTTCTTCTGAAGTAAATTCCTCATAGCAGGACTTCTTTCAAAAATGATAATTAGATTAATCTTTTTTTTTTTTTCTATTTATTGTATCTAGATGAGGGTGTTTGCACGCAGGTGACTGCATATAATGAGCTCAGATACACGAAAGACTGTACATTGCTTTAATTTCATACAGACGATTACATAATCAGAGAATATTTGTTTTCGATTTGAATTTGTTCAATTTAAAAGTAGAAACTTCAAGCTTTCAGATACAGGAAAGACTGTGCCTCGCTTTAGTTTCATTAGTTAGTAACGCGTTACACCCAACACTGCGCAGCACATTTATTTATTTCATTACATCACAGCCTTTTGACAGTACCGCTAATCCATTTTGTGATTTCGGTGAATTTGATTCATTGTGCAGCCCTGGTTAAAAGCTCATACCTGGTGGAGATTCGTTTGACTGTAATCTGGGGACCATAGGTCTTTCCCTGGGTCATGGTTCTGCCGATCGTGCGAACAAGAGGAAGTGTGTTGACTTTCGGGGACAGGAGGCCTCTGAGTTGGCCCTGTACGATGGCAGCGGTACCTGAGCTGTAGCGGGAAGCATTTACCTGGAAACCAGCCAGACAGTAACACTGTCAGACAAAACTTCTGCTCGGATATCGACCGACACAGACCTATTAGTCTGAAGGTAAAAAACATGAACCGTAACAAGGAACACTTTCACACTGGACACAAATCTCAGCTTAGAAAATGATGAAAGGTTCTTGGCAGGGAGTTAGAATACAGTTTTTCCTCAATGAAACATCAGCAGTGAGTGCTGTGATTCACGTGAATGTGTGTATTTGTTTTATTATTTATTGGCATACCTGACTGCGGGGGTCGAGGTTCAGAAGCCTCCAGGATTTGTACATAAGATCAGAGAAGTGGTACAGTACTCTGAGACGGGTGTTTAGCACTTCAGGGCTGCAGTCTTTGAGGGCGTTATACTGCGGAGGCACGGACTGAGGCAGACCCAGCTGTATCCCTGAACAACCTACAAAATACACAGTCAGAGTTGTTGACATGAAATGCAAAAACAAATCTCACATCCAACCGCTGAGGAACTGATCCTAGAACAGATGTTCACTGATGAGGTCAAAATCTGTGGAGATGAGAATGTTTTTTTTTTTTTTTTGCTGAGATATGCTAGGATTTAGCAGAAACATTTTGCATATCTGAATTACAGGGTTTATAGCTTTTGACAAATACATTTTCAGGATTTTCTATGTGTCTGCCTGTTGTTTGTTGCTACTGGATAAGGAGTTTTAAAAATCATATTTGTAGAGACTGTACTAAAAAGCAACTTCTAGTCAATTAAATATTTTAGAGACAAGAATAACTAGAAAATATACAATATAATTTACAATATATAATTATTGTTGTATATTGTACACAAATATAATCGTTTTTTACCTTCTTGCATCAGACCAAATCTGCATCTCATTGCTAGTTTTACTGGATCTTAGTGCTGCATTCAACACTATAGATAATGAAATACTCATAGATCGATTACAAACCTATACAGTTCTTCAAGGGCAGGCTTTTAAATGATTAGATCCTACCTGTCCGATCGCTACCACTTTGTTTATTTAAACGGGGAATCATCTCATTTATCACCAGTAAAGTATGGAGTGCCACAAGGATCTGTCCTAGGTCCTCTATTATTTTAAATTTACATGTTACCCCTTGGTAATATTATTAGAAAATACAGAATTTGTTTCCATTGTTATGCTGATGATACTCAACTATATATCTCAACAAGACCAGATGAAACTTCTAAATTATCTAAGCTAACAGAGTGTATTAAAAATGTAAAAGATTGGATGACCAATAATTTTCTCCTATTGAATTCCTATTGAAGACAGATATATTACTTATTGGACCAAAAATCAGTACACAGAATCTCTTGATTTTGTTGATTTCTTTCTGTATATAAAAAAAAGAAGAAAACAAATGTAACGTTTTAAAAATTAAAACTTAAATTTTTGCAATTTTGTTTCATAGTACCAATAAGAACGAACTTACTATTGAACAGTGCTAGTTGTATGGTGCATATAGGTAAACAGCTCACTAGGATTTGTTTGTACCTGAAGCTCTGGTTGACAGAGCCGGTGTGGTCCAGGCCGAGGTATGACAGCGTCCAGCCGAGATCTGCCTGATGTTCTTGCCCTGGAGAGCAGTAACCAGAGTGGGCTCTTTGACAGGATTGGAATGGCCCAGACCCAGCTGCAATACACACAAAGAGGACATAAGCGCCACTAAATATTCACAGATTCTCAAATATCCACAGAAAACATCATTGCTGACAGTACCTGGGCCTCACAGTTGCAGCCCCATGCATACACGTCTCCAGTGTTGGATAAGGCAAGGATGTGTTCACAGCCCACAGCAATATCCTCAATGAAGACGCCCTCCAGAGCGGGAATGATCTGCGGCCGGTTGTGATTCTTCAGCATGGAGTCCGGCAGACCTATCAGACGCTCTGTGAAAACATACAACCATATAAAGGCTTTCTCAATATCACAAAGGTAATTTGAAAAACACAGTCAGCTTTATGATCGAAATATTCTTTTGAGAAAAAAATTGATTCAGGCTAGAATCAAAATAGAGTAATTGTAAATGATGCCACATTTACACACACAAAACACTATTATTATAATAATGATAATAATTACTTCAGGATCTACCACCTCCGAATAATTAGAAGACTCCTACATCTTTGGCCAGAACCACTGAGAAATGTGTTCCACATCCAACCTTTTTAATGCCTTTATTGCAAAGAGCCTCCACTTTCTAACAACGAACAGAAACAGGACAATCAGCCAATGAAAAAAAAAAGAAAACAAAAAAAAACCTTTTTTTTTTTTTTAAAGAAATTATTACTTTTATTTAGCAAGGATGCATCAAACTGATCAAAAGTGACAGTACAGACATTTATAATGTTACAAAGCATTCAAATAAGTGTTGTTCTTTTGAACTTTTAATTCATCAAATAAAGTTTTGTCTATAATAAGAATGTTTCTTGTGCACTAAATCAGCATGATTTCTGAAGGAACATGTGACACTGAAGACTGGAGTAATGATGCTGAAAATCACAAAAATTTATTAAAATAGAAAACTGTATTTTAATTTTTACTGTATTTTTGGTCAAATAATTGCAGCCTTGGTGACCACAATATTCATCTTTCAAAAATATGAACAAATCTTACCAAATTCAAACTTTTTGAACGAAAATGTACCTGATCAATCAGTAAGACTGTACCTGTGGGTAGCATTTCACTGTACATGGTCCAATACCCAGTTTACCATAATCACCGTCTCCGAAAGCCCACACGCTCAGGCCGTCTGATGACAGGACCAGAGTATGATTGATACCACATGACGCCTAAACACGACAGAAAAGGTCATCTTCACTTATCACGCGCTGGTCAAAGGTCATATACGCACATTAGAATGAAAGTCCAAACAATGAAGAAGCACCTGTCCAATGTGGTACCCATCCAGTGCAGTCACTCTCTCCGGGACCATCTTGTTTGAAGTTGACCTTTGACCCAAGCGTCCAGAATCTCCACTGCCAAAGGTGAAGAGTTTTCCGTCCGCTGTGATGACGGCTGAGTGTTTGAACCCACACGCCAGCTGAAAGAGGGAAATGATGTTCAAACGAAATCTGATGATGTCAGAATCAGAAATCTGAATTCTGAAATCTGATCATGTGATGGTTTTTGTAATTTTCTTTACCTGCACCACTTCCTCTCCCTGCAGAGCCTCGATCTGTTTAGGTCGCCTTTGCCTTTCACTGTTCCCATGGCCAAGTTTCCCATAATCCCCATCACCCCAGCTGAACACCTCTCCGGTCTCAGTGAGAGCCAATGAGTGGCCATCAGACCCGTATGATGTCACCAGCTGAGTCACTACATAACCTATATTAGGGGAAAAAAATAACATGTAATAGATGCAATATATATTTCATGCTTTTTTATATAGAGTCCAAGTTTAGATAATAATAATAATAATAATAATAATAATAATCATTCACATTAAAAAAAAAAATTTTTGAAACCTTTTTCCCCCAAATTCAATGTGTAAATTATATCTGTGTACTACACATATTACTGGCACTGGCCTGAAAATAAGTTTGCTGTGGTTTGCATTACCTTGTAAAGCTGAGATGATAGTTGGGGTGTAAAGGTCGTCTGAGTTACCCTGTCCGAGTCGTCCGTAACTGCCCTCCCCTACAGCCAGAACCGTACCGTTAGCCTGAACCAGGAACGTGCAGTTCTGACCGCACACAACCTGAGAGAAACACGCAGCAGAGATGCATGGAGAGAACAACTTTTTGTGGTAGCTTTGCATGTGTTCTGTGTTGATAATCTACCTGCTGAGTCTGCGAGAGAGAGGGAGCGAGTGTGGGCACAGACGCACTGGTTCCAGCATCCGCCAGCTGCCCGTGACGGCCGTTACCCCACAAATACACCTCACTTTTACCACCCTGCTGCCAGTCCTGTCAAAACCACAAACATGACTTTATTAGATTTAAAAAAAATGTTTAAAGCACTGTTAAATACAATAATATTTCCTTTACACACATTACAAAAACATTAGTCTTTTAATGTAATCTCAAGCCAATTTAGCAAGCTGTAAAAGTAAAACAGGCATAGAGATTTGCTTTAAATAATGAGGAAAGGAGTTTTATGTAAAGTAGAGACAGGTTTTGTGTGGCGCTGGCTGGTAGGGCTTGTGTGGGGTAATTTATAAAAGCTGAATGAATAAAAACACGTGAAGAGTGATAAAAATCTGCCTGAAAGAACAATGCTGAACACAGGGGCTGCACTGACAGAGATGAATGAGGGAGATGAAGGAACATCCGGATGTCTTAACACACACTTCCACATATCTGCTAAACCTCACACACGTTCAGGAACACACAGACTTACTTCAGGTCTGCTGGTCGCCCAGGACATGAGCTGTTCATCCATCATGAAGGTCCATTTACTGTTGTCCTGGAAGGAGAACAAAAGACCCTTTGCATTAATCAAAATAACCTTTAAGGGGCATATTGTAGAAAACAGGATTTTCTGAGCTCAGCTAAAGAATTCTGGTGTCATTGAGATAATATAGATTTTATTAATATTTTGAATATTAGTTGTTATTTTTATATTTTCGGTTTTCGCTTGAATTTTTAGTTAAAGTTTTAGTAATTTTGTTATTTTAGTACATCAGCTTAAACTAAACTGAAAAATGTTGCCTTATTAACTAGCTGAAATATGTTTATTTCCGTTAACATTTTAAATAATTCATATTTTTTTAAATTGTTTTCATTTTAGTTTCAGTTTTACTTTACTATAATATGCTGTAATGAATCATAATACAACATTTATTCCAAAAACTACATGAAAATCTGGAAAAATATAAAGAGGTTAAAGGAAAAACTATAAAATAAAAATTATTATATATATATATATATATATATATATATATATATATATATATATATATATATATATAATATGTATTAGTTTTATACTTTACTGCATTTTTTCCATACTGATTGCACTAGTATTGTCATTATTTCATTGTTTACATCCTTTTATGCTTATTTAGTCTGTCATTTTTTATTATTTGACTTTTTTCATTTTAATCCTTGTTATGTATTTCTTCTTTTCTTAAAAGTAAAGCAGCAAAAACAGCTCATTTAATATTCCAAGTGTCAAAACGACAGTCAAAAAAGGTCTCTTTTTTTTTGTGCAAAGAAACCTTACTAACATTATAAGCAGATTTTGAAAAAGAAAAAAAAAAGGTGCACAAATATCCCAAGTATTTCACAAGGATTAATTCCTTTGCATCTTACCAATGGTTTGGTCAACTCAGTGGATCCTGAATGATGGAATTCAGGTGCAATGAAGGATTCTGGGAAGGCGGTGCCACGAGCAAACGCCTCTGCGCTCTTCACTGTGGTTGAATAGATGGAAAGCCAGTTCCACTCTGAGGGGCAGAAGGATCCAGGGGCCCCATCCTGATCCGGCCCCGTCCCGCTGTGGTGAGGTGGTCTTGGCTGACGGCACAGTAACTGATCCAAGAAGAGACCCACGGCCAGAGCGGCCAGACTCTGAAGAAAGGCACTGTGAGTCAACTGATCGCCCGACATCACATGACTCTGAGGAACGACACACACAAAGGATATGATGTTATATAATATCTATAATGCACTGAGAATACCATTTTCATAGAAATAATTATGGAATAATTAAGGTTTGTTGTTTAAAGAAGCTCACCAAGACAGCATTTATTTGATCAAAAATACAGTAAACGCAGCAATTTTGTTACATATTAAGAATACTGTGAAATATTACGCCTATTTTAATACATTTTAAAATATAATTTGATGAGGTAGGAAGTAAAACTGGGTGGCGCTGAGGTGAGGTTGACTCAGAGAGCTGCAGTGAACTGACTGACTCTGGTCTCTCCTCAGCAGACTGTTTAACCGAGGACAATAATGAGCTGTTAACAGAGACTGTTAAGTGAAGCTCTGCAGCAAAACTGGGCAAAGAGTCAATATGCCAGCAGAACAAACTGAGCCTCAGCAGAAACTCAGACTGGATCAGAACTGAGGCAAATATGTTCAGTATGTGTCAGTGATTATAATGTAGTGAATACAGTGAATGTCATTTCTATAGCATTCTAGAAGACTTCAAGAACTCATTTCAAAACAAAGCACACTTATACAGATTTTCCTGTTTTATACGCAAATTAAAATAAAATAAAAATTAATAAAAATTTAAATATAAAAAAATTATAATCAAAAAAATACATAATCATCACAAACACAAGAAAAATAAAATTAAAATAATAGTAATAAAAAAAAAAAAATAATTATAAAAAAATAATAAAAATAACAAATAATAATAATAATATCACTTTAATGAACTGATACAATAGATTAACATTATATTTACAAACAAACAAAACAAAAATAAATAAAAATAACAATAACATTTATATAAAATCTTTCAATTTGATATCTGATAAAAAAAATCTCTCTCTCTCTCTATATATAATATATATAAATATATATATAATTTTGTATGTGACTATATTTTGTAAATATTAGCAATTTTTCATTTAATTTGAATTTTATTTTATTGACCGATACCAATTAAAAAAAATAATTTAATAATAATAAATAGAAAATAAAATGGTTGTGTGCGGATTTAAGTATTTTGCCGATTTTGTTATTTAGATTACTAACTTAAAGGGATAGTAAAAGATTATAGCAAAATTTCCCCCTTTAAGGCCATTATTTTTTTAAATATAGTTTTCCCTTGTTTATTTATTCTGTTGTTTTTTTTAAATAGCATAGATTTATACGTAATATTTATCAGCTACCGTCCACAACATGAAGACAGCAAAATATATCTCATTACATGAACAATATATGTATTGAATTTTGAGTTTTCAGTTTTGATGAGAAACTGTATGTACCTTCTCATAGCTGTACTGCTCCTGAAGCAATGTGGGAAGGCGCTCAAGAAAGACAGCCATGCAGGGGGCACGATTCAATCCCAGAATGCCCTGACTGCGTAGAACGGAACGGCAGGAGGCCAGAATGTGATTCTGAGAGATCCAGTCTGGGGTACAGCGAATTAGCAAAACATCCTGAGATAGGAGAAACAGAATTAAACATTACTTACACATTTTTTTTATTAAACATAAATAGAATCAAACACTTTTTCATAAAGTGTTTGGTACCTTTGATCTTCCAGAACAAGCGGTCACCCCTATGTGTGGGATCCAGGTGGTACAAACCACGGAGCCCATTCCTGTAACCACAGTCTGCAGGACTGAACCATCCTAGAACACAGGGGAGTTACAATCAAAAACAGGAGCTTTGTAAAGCTAATAAAAGAAATACCTATAAGAAGCGTTTGACTCACTCTGAGAGACCAGATGTTGAGCACCCCTCCGATTCCTCCAGACACCAGTGCAAGTCCACTGGGACAAAATGAGAGGGTCTTTACCGCGGTAATGTGTCCACTCAGGCGGAACACACATTTAGCATTGCCCCGCTAAAACACAAAACACACACACAGCTTCCTTAAACTGCACTAACAAACTCCAAAAAATACATTTAGTGACAAGTAATCTAACAGTAAGGAAGTGAATTAAAAGGTGAGCTTAAACAGGTAATAAATAAGAAGGCTTAATTTACTCCAAGTAAATTATCTTCCCAAAAAACAAAACAAAAAACATAAATAAATCAATCTGACCTTGATGGCACTGCTCTTGTCTTGGCTGGTAGATGGGGTGAGGAAATTGGGCGCTGAGACATTAGCGCCCCCTTGAGGAAGAGTCCACACATACAGGAGGCCATTTTGACATCCACTGAGGAAATAAAGGAAAATCTTAACATTTAGATGATGGATTAGACACCTGTGCATCCTTGAGTGCCAATATAACAGATAAATGTCTACATATCCTAAAAATACTTAATGAAGTACTCATTTAAAGCTCTCCTCTGAGATATCTTGCACCCATTCTTCAAATTAATGGTGTGAAAAATAATAATAGTGCCATATTATACACTTTTGTAACATTTTAGGACCACTTGATTTGATTCTCACTTATAATGTTTCTTCCACCAAAGTTGTCATTTAATTTTACACATTTTCATCTATTTTCCACCCTCTTTATGACTTTTAGGTTTTACTTCTGTTCTATCTATTATCTAAAAGAATGTCACAGCTCTTATTATAAATAATTTAGCTGTGTATTTTAATACATTTTTAAATTGTATTGTTTTATTAAAATGTAATGCTATTTTTTTTTTTTTATCATTTGTTACACTCTAATTCAATATCGAAAGAAAAATCTGTTGCTATCTGGGTTATTATAGCTGGCAAAAAAGAAGGTTCCTTTAATGAAATATAATATAAAAAACTTCCAATGCAACATTTCTAATTTTATTTAGTTTAACTTGATGTCCTAAAATAAATGAAATTAAAACTGAAATAAAAATTAATTAAAACTATACAGACATTTAAAAACAACAAAAACACACAACAAATTACTAAAACTTTTAACAAAATATTAACAAAAACTGTAATAGCATCTCAATGATACTATAAAATAAAACTGGTTTCTATTTCCATTTCATTGCCATTTTAAGAATTCTATATGTAAATGGATTTTTTGTGAGTGAAATGTGTAGTAACACCCCCAACAATTTACTAAATATTAAAGTAGGTGGGCTTCTGGTTTTGAAAATCGCTGTTATGATTATTAAGCATATGGCACACTCACACTGCCATCATAAGACGAGGCTCCGGTCCTCTGCCGGGCAGAGGGCACCACTCGGCCGTGTTGACGGTGCCCATGTGGAACAGAGAGTGGAGGGTGACCCACGCACCGCTGGCACGACCCCAGATCTTCACCACCTCAGAGCGGCCCACAGACAGCAGCAGATGACCGGTAGGGTCCCACCTGAGCGCACTCACACTCTCCTGTGAACATAAAAGCATGTTACTCTCAAAACATATGGGTTCATATACGTCAACATATGTGATCAGTTTCAATCCGTCTGAAATGTGTGAAGAAACCCAATTCATTTAATTGATTAAGTTCATTTGGTTTGTTCAGGTCATCATTCAAAAGTTTCCCCAAAGTCTCCATGTTGCATTTTATCGAAATGAAAACAAATGTATTTTTTGTAATGAAAAGTTTATGGGTGGCAAGATTTTTTATGTTTTTGAAGGAATTCTCTTATTCTCAGCAAGACAAAAGTACAGTAGAAACAGTAATATTGTGAAATACTACTGCAATTTAAAATAACTTTTTTTTTTTGTATTTTTTTTTTAAATGTAATTTATTCCTGTGATCAAAGCTGAATTTTCAGCATCATTACTCCAGTCTTCAGTGTCACATGATCCTTCAGAAATCATTCTAACATGCTGAATTCGAGTTAAATAAACATATTATTAATGATTATTATTTATTATTACACAACTGCTGAAAAGAGCTGAGCTGCTTAATATTTTTGCAAATAATTATTTGTGTAACAATACATTTATTTGGAACGCAAATCTTTCATAACATTATAAATGTCTTTACCATCACTGTTGATCAATTTAATGCACCTTTGCTGAATAAAAGCATTCATTTTGTATAAAAATTATATACATATATACACAATTTAAATATTTTTAAATATTAATGTTAATCACCATCACTGATTAAATATTTTATGCCATTTTTGTGTAAAAAAATATTGAAAAAATATTTTCTAAATATAGTGTTGCTTATGATTCATATCACTTCCAGTCCACTGTCTTATAAATGCTTACAAACAAACAGTTTCAATTAGTCCAAATAAATTATTTATTTGCTAACCAGACCATCATTATTGGTGAATGAAGTGTTTGTGTTTGTTTTGAGGACTCCATACTCACAGGAAATGCTGTTAGAAGAATAGGCGGCTCGATTTCGTAGCTCTCTGCTGTTGCTAGTAGAATTTTGCCATCGGGATAGCCCACGGCAAAGGGTTTTTCAACACTGTACCAGGCCAGACACTGAGGTGCTGAAAAACACAGTGACACTCATTCCCCACTGAATTAAAGAACACACATTAAAACAGAGCTCTTCAGCACATTTCTGGACTAACCTTCTTTCCTGTAGCAGTGAGAGAGCTCTGTTCGCTCCACCCTCAAGTCGTCTGTGACCTCCAGCCAGCAGAGGGAGCCGTCCAGCCGGCCCACCAGCAGACTCTCAGGAGGGCTGACCTGACTGCAGGCTTCCTGACTGAGGAACGGAGTGGAGGTCTGAACCCAAGAGAGTGCAGTGACCCACGAGGACAGAGCCTCGATGTGTGCCTGAGCACCTACAGGAAAAAAGACAAACACAAATGCTTATAAAAGGTGCTTGTATAATACAACCAGAAGCAAATAATGTTATTCTGATGCAAGATTATGGTAACTTTTTTACTTCAGAATAACATCAACCAATGAATTATTCACAACAATTACACAAAAAACCAATAATAAAAAAAAAAAAATAATTCATTCATTCATTCTTCACTCACACTTACTTGCTCTTACAATCAGTTATAAATTACTGTATGCCCATTCGATTACATATAAGATTTGGCAGCAGTAGTGCTGTGTGTGTGTGTACATGTGACAGCAGGATGCTGGTCTGACCATTGACTGTCCAGATGTTGATGAGTTTGTTCTGGAAGGCGGCCAATAGAGTTCCCCCTGCGCTCCAAGATACGGCGGACAGCAGATGAGATCCCATTGAACCATCTGAGCTCTGAGCATCCTCACTGCAGAGACCACACACAAACACACAACTTTCAGCACCCAAAGCATCCATTTCGGTCTCATTCAACAGAAAAAAATTTTCCCAACAGACCAAGGAAACATTTGGAATTTCTCCCTTTCCTAATCAAAAAAAAAAATAAAAAAAAATAGGTAATCTCACCTGATGCTGCAGGTGTGTGTGTGCTGCAGTTCTGCTGTGTTCGGCATTACGGCCCACAGTCGAACAGTCCCATCCTGTGAGCCGGTGGCCAACAAACCTTGTTCTGAATTCCAGCTGCAGCTGCTCACCTACAAACACGGCAGCCAATCAGGAACAAGCCAAGACACAGAGAGAGAGAAAGAGACTTGAAAGACATCTAGCATGCTTCTTCAAGTGTTTCTACTGTATCTGCATCCTCTTTACCCTGTTCTGATGTCCTTCCAGCTTCTTGATGGGACACTTGCGCAGATCTCCGGCCATGTCACTGTATGTCTGGGGTCTGGCAGTGTTGTCTTTCTCAGAGACCGCCAAGGCCTGGACCAGCTGTTGTGCCGCCCACTGTCGGTGTCTGCTGGTCAGCCGGGCCGACAGGGCACAGGCAGCGAGCGCATTAGCCAGCTCCAGCGGCCCGACCCGCACTCCCGCTTGAGAGAGAGGAGGACCTGAGGGTGGAGGGCTTCCGCCTTCTGGCCAATCACATGCCGAGTTAATTAGGATAAGTTAATTCCAAATCATTAACCGCCATTTAAAATGATATATGGGTACCTAAGTGACTCACTAGAATTAAAATAAGCAGAGTTCCCAAAACTCTTGACCACTGTCCATGACTTTTCCATACTGTAAGTTTTCCAGCCAATCATGATTACTGGGTATTAATTAATTAATTAATTTATTTAGACACTGCATTCTCAAGGAACAACTTGTAAACAAATGACATATTTTAGAGATAAGTCTGACTACAAAATATTTTAATTCATTATAGAAATTTCCTTTTTATGATTCCCAGACCTGGTAATCATAGTGTAAAATTCTCTGATACTTCAATAATCAGTTTAAGCTAAAAAAAAAAATACAAAAATTCTTGCAAGATTTCCATGACAGTGAGATTTATTAAAAGTTAATAAAAACTAATAATGAATGAAATAAAAATGCACAATTAAAAAAAACAATCCTGATACTTACGTTTTCCATGACAGTGACATAAAATATCAATATTTATTTATTTTTATTATCTTTTTATATTTTATTATAATATTTGTCATGTGACCATCGTCTGACAAAGAACCACAAATTTCCAAATGTGTTTTAAAATGACTGAAATATTAACAAAACATGTAATAATAAAAATTACAATAAACAAATAAATAAAAATATCCTGATGCTTGCAGGATTTCCATGACAGAGGGATTTATAAAAAGCTGATAAAGGAAAAAAAAAACTTATTGTAAATGTAATAATAAAAATGTAAACACTTAAATAATTTTTATTATTATTAAAATAAATTATTAGTATTAATATTTTATATTTTAATATTAATATTATATTTGAAATATTAATAAGTATTACATTTATAAATATAACAAGTATTACATTTTATGTCATGTGACCATTAACTTTTTTTTTTTTTTAAATAATAATAATTATGCAAACGTTTTGTACAATTTTTGAAATATTAAACTAAAATTTCAGGAGGTACTTCACTTAAATATTTCAGGTCCAAGGGGTTTGGATGACAAAGTTCGGAAATCACCGGTCTAAACTAAACTAAAACATTTAAAATATATGTACTGTTTTGAGAAATTCTTTACCCTTTGATTCAGTGGAATCGCTTCTTTGCACATTATAACGGTATCGAACGCCTTTCTCTGTCAGGAGGGACACCAGACTCTGTGTGACCAGGAAGGTGGGCGGGGTCAGTTCTCTTGGCTCCTGTGGCGCCCCCTTGAGGGCGGAGCTTTGCCTCATCCTCTGCTGCGGATCGGTGATAGCACTGATGTTCATCCCTGTAGCTGCTGCCATGAGATCCTGAGAGGAAGGACATGCAGGTGAGACAGCATGATTACACGGAAGACAGGATGATCAAATGAGCTGAAAGGAGAGAATGATGAAGACCACAGCAAGGATAATGAGGTGAGAAACATTAGCGAAGGAGACAAGAAAGACAGTTGGGGGGAGGAGGGAGAGAGAGAGAGTACCTGAGTGCAGATGTCCACTAACTCTCTGTAGGCAGCAGGACTGTGTGACACTAAACTGCCGATAGCAGAGCTGAGGAAGGACAGGAAGGCGGAGCCTGTGCGATCGCTCACAGAGCCACGCCCCATTCCCTGCTGGCCCACGCCTGTGTGGACACGCCCCCCAGCTGCCAGACACATCAGCCGCACCAGGATACGGATGTCAGCCAGACCCAGAGCCTCCAGACCACTGGACTGATTACACACTGAACTACTGAAACACATGGTGACAGATACACAGTGTGTATTTTTGTACATCTGATATGGATTATCAAAAAAAAAAAATAATAATAATTAAGGGCTTGCAGTGGATTGTAAAAAAGGGGCGGGGTTTAAACTGGCTAAATGACTGGTGAAGTGCACCATATACACCACTGGAAAGAAGTCTGTTGTTCCAACAGAAATTAATTTGATTTTAAGATTACGAGGACAAAAATAAATTAATTAATAAATAAATAAACATGCATAAATGAATCATTCACAATAAGATACTTAAGATGCAATGACAGTGAATTTCCATTTCATGTTGACTTGAATCTTCTCATTAATACAGTATTCATTCAAATTATTTATAATTGACAAAAACACAAAACAGACTTTTTCCCACAAAATTATTTACATCAGGTTTGATAAATGTTTAATATTCTGCTTTTTTAAAGTTTCTGAAAAATAAAAGCATCGTTTGAACACAAAATCAGTCAGGAAATCAACAGAAATGTTGGGTTTGTGTGGAAAAAAAAAGTATTATTGTGGGGTAAAATCTGTAAAATTATGTAGAATGAATTTAGATATATCAGCCATATACCATATAATTACCATGTTAAACTATGCTGAGAACTACACTCTTACCGGAAGCAGAAAAAATAATCAAAAATAATAAAACTAATGCAAAATTATGATCTGATTTTTTTTTTTTTTTTGGAAAAAAATCACAGTATTCAGTATATCAGATTCATTTTGAAGGAGATTACATAAAAGAATTTGACATTTCAGAGAAAAAACATTTTACGGCACCATATATATATATATATATATATATATAGTGCCATAAAATGTTTTTTTCCCCTTCCGGTTTCTTTTTTTTTTTTTTTTTTTTTTGGCAAAGTTGTCGCTCTTAAAAGATTCAGATCATCAAACAAATTTTAATATTACACAAAGATAATGCAAGTAAATACAAAATGCAGTTTTTAAATTATAATTTCATTTATTCAGGGAAAAAAGCTGTCCAAACCTACCTGGCCCTATGTGAAAAATGAATTGCCCCCTCCTGTTAAATCATTAAAGAACTGTGATTAACCAAATTATTTTAGAAAGCTGAGTTAAATTTCACTAGCCACACCCAGGCCTTATTACTGCCAGACCTGATGAATTAAGAAATCACTTAAATAGAATCTGTCTGACGAAGTGAAGCATGCTTAAAGAGCAACATCATGCCACAATCTAAAAAAATTCAAGAAAAGTTGACATGTATCAGTCTGGAAATGATTATAAAGCCATTTCTAAGGCGTTGGGACTCCAGTGAACCACGCTCAGAGCCATTATCCACAAATGGAGAAAATTTGGTACAGTGGTGAACCTTCCCAGGAGTGGCCGGCCAACCGAAATTACTCCAAGAGCACAACGACGACTCATCCAGGAGGTCATAAAAAAACCCAGAACAACATCTAAAGAACTGCAGGCTTCACTCGCCTCAATTAAGCTCAGTATTTATGATTTAACAATAAGAAAGAGACTGGGCCAAAAAACAGCATCCATGGGAGAGTTCCAAGACAAAAGCCACTGCTGACCAAAAAGAACAAAAAGGCTCGTCTCACATTTGCCAAAAAATATCTTGATTATCCCCAAGACTTTTGGGCAAATATTTTGTGGACTGATGCAACAAAAGTTTAACTTTTTGGAGGGTGTTTGTCCCGTTACATCTTGCATAAAACAAACACAGCATTTTATAAAAAGAATATCATACCAACAGTCAACCTGGATTTGAATTTGGAGTGACCAAATCAAAGTCCGGACTTAAATCTGTTTGAGATGCTGTGGCATGACCTTAAACAGTACATTCATGCTCAAAAACCCTCCAATGTGGCTGAATAAAAAAAAACCTATTGTACAAAGAAAAGTGGGCCAAAATTCCTCCAAAGCGATGTGAAAGACTCTTTCTCAGTTATCGCAAACACTTGATTGCAGTTTTTGCTCCAAAGGGGGACACAACCAGTTATTAGGTTTGGACAGCTTTTTTCCCTTAATAAATGAAATAATTATTTCAAAACTGCATTTTGCATTTACACGCGTTATCTTTGTGTAATATTAACATTTCTTTGATGATCCGAATCATTCAAGTGTGACAAATATGTAAATAATGAAAAAAGTTTATTACTTGACAAGGCAAGGAAAATCTGTAAGGATTTTGCAAAATGGATTTAAATAAAGTAAAATGTGTAAAAAAATAAATAAACTAATTAGTCAAATATAATGAAATGGTCAAGGGAAGGGTAATGCATTTGTGACTAATGAGTGTGATGTTGATGGGTGAATAATGGAATTCTGCAAGGCTACAATATCGTGCAGGTCAGTCAGACATTGATGGATCCATCACAGCATGACATGTCAGATTTGGTGAGAAGGAGTTCACAGAGCAGATGATATATTTAGTGCTGAGTGAAGTCAGGTATGAGTGGATGTTACCTGGTGGATGTCTGTGAGAGAGCTCTTATCACAATACTGTAGGCCAGCAAGATCTGAGCGGTGGAGGTGACTCTCCTCAGAGCCAACAGTCTCTCCTGAGGCTCCCGCAGGGATGCTGCCTGCTCACCAAGACTCAGAGGAACCGAGGAGCTCTTCAGCTCGGTGCTGACAACACCTACACACAGAAACAAACAACAACCTGCTGCATTTTACTGAGATTTTGGAAAGCTCTTATAGAAAACATGAAACAAAATAAGAACACTACCTTTGTAAAGCGGGTTGTTGTCACCACTGACCGAGCCGCTAACGAGGGCTCCGAGTGGGTCGTGTTCAATGAAGGGGATTGGGTCGGGCACGGGCTTCTTCTCACTCAGACCTAAAGGCCTCAGAAGAATCCCAAAGTCCTCCAAACCGGTAAGCCTGTCTGAATCCGAGTCTTCCTGGTTACCTAGATCCCATTCATCTAATACAGAGACATTCAAATCATTACACATTCATTTACTAAACTGGATAGTGTTGGTTATTTAAAAGTTTGCACAAATACCTTCTGATGTACCATCTAATTGACCAATCAGATCAGATGCCAAACCTCTTGCCCTGGAAAAACAACATCTGGGTTGTTATATAGCAAAAAGTCAATGGCTACAGCATGTTCATCATTTCTTCATCTTCACCTGTCCTGTTTGGAGCTCATAGCCCCCAGGTTGGAGGCTAGGTACTTTTCCCTTCAAGTCAACACAAAGTAGTATGGACTGCCTGACCCACACTCACCCCCCA
Organism: Cyprinus carpio; assembly: GCF_018340385.1. Classification (NCBI taxonomy): domain Eukaryota; kingdom Metazoa; phylum Chordata; class Actinopteri; order Cypriniformes; family Cyprinidae; genus Cyprinus; species Cyprinus carpio. Next base: position 6,135,818 of record NC_056617.1, on the reverse strand, counting down.
ACAACCAACCGTCCACGTAGGCCCCGTTGCTGCGGTAACCACGGCGACCGGCGCTCTGACCGCAGCCCGGGTGGTGGCGCTTCATGTGGTTGTTAAACTGCAGGGTGAGTGTGTTACACAGCTCACACTCCACCATCTCATGAGGCTCTGGGTGCTCTTCTCTTCCCTGAGACAAAAATACATTCATAAATGGACAAATAATATTAAAAGAAAAACAGCCAGAATGATTAAACAAACAACAGTATTCAGATAGAATGATAAAATAAATGATAAATCTGACAGAAAAACAAATATGATAGAAATACTATGTAAATGATAAATTATAGAAATAATGACAAAATGATAGATGACAATATGATAGAACAATAGACAGAAAGAATGAATGACAGAGTGAAAAATAGAGGAAAATAGAACAAATGACAGAACAATAAACAATAGAATGAATGAGAGAATGATGGAAATATAGAATGAATGACAAAAAGATAAAAAATAGAAGGAATGACAGAACGATAGAAAAATAACAAATGAAAGAACGATAAAGAAATACAACAAATAATAGAACTATAAAAAATAGAATGAATAAAAGAACATTACAAAAGTAAAGCAAATGATAGAACAATAGAAAAATAGAATGAATGACAGAATGATTGAATTATAGAATGAATGACAACAATGGAAAAATAGAATGAATGAAAGAATGAGAGAAAAATCCAATGAATGACAGAATGATAAAAATAGAACAAATGAAAAATGAGAGAAAAACAGAATAAATGAAAGAACGAGAAAAACAGAACAAACGAGAGAACAATGGAAATAAAGAACAAAAGACAGAACAATAGAAAAATACAAGTAATGAGAGAATGATAGAAAAATAGAATGAATGAAAGAATGAGAGAAAAATAGAACAAATGGCAAAAGAATAAAAAATAGAATGAATGACAGATGATAGAAAAATAGAAGTAATGACAGAACAATGGAGATATAGAACGAATGACAAAAAGATAAAAAATAGAGTGAATGACAAAACGATAGAAAATGAACAAATGACAGAATGATAAAGAAACAGAATGAATGAAATATAGAATAAACGACAACAACAGAAAAATAAAATGAAAGAATGAGAGAAAAAGAGAACGAATTACAGAATGATAAAAATAGAACGAATGAAAGAATGAGAGAAAAATAGAACAAATGAAAGAACGAGAGAAAAACAGAACGAATGAAAGAACGAGAGAAAAAAGAACAAATGACAACGATGACAACAGAATGATAAATAGAGGGAATGACAGAATGATAGATACAACAACTAAACAAAAGGCAGATAGAACGACATATAGACAGACAGAATAATAGATAGATACATAGAATGATAGAACGTTAGATAGAACGATAGAACGACAGATAGAGCAAATGACAGAACTGTAGGTAGAATAAAGCGATAGATAGAAAAACAAGAGATAAACCAATAGACAGATAGCGTCTCCAGTACCTCTACCATCCACAGCGTGTCCCTCTCAGAGGTGATGAACTCTGGGGTGAGCAGCTCCTCATACGGTTCTTCCTGGTACGGATCATCCATGTAGCCCAGCTCCGAGTCGTCTTCAGCAGCAAACGGGTGCGTTTCAGCCCGCTCTGGCCACTCTGCCACTGCCAAGTCCTGTCTGTACAGCGATGGGACAGGACTGGGCGACGGGGAGTCTGAAACAAACAAGTTAGGTCAGCAAACTCATCCTTGCTGAATTAAAAAGAAACTGTATTGTGTATGATTCTGACCTGCTCTCCTGAAGGATGTTCTCTGACTTACTCCGGACCGCTGCCTCCGTGCAGGTGGGGGTCTGTTCCTGGTGAGGTGAACATCTAAGAAGTTCTCTCTCTCCACCAAGTCCAAACCTGCCAACAGACTGGAAAACACAATGGGAATACACACAATGGATAAAAGGAAATGAGCCCATTCTGGGATACAATTTTCCTTGCAGTGTGCTCTGTTGTATATGATTTTTCAGGAAATTTAGTAGGTCATTGTGATCTTGCAAACATGAAATTTGTAAACTGTGCTACTACACATACTGTATACTAGAAACACTAAGAGTAGTATGTTAGTATGCTCTTACGAAAGCAGACACTGAAACCAAGTGGCCGTCAAGGTTGGTTAGGACGCAAAACATGCGAGAGGTGTAATTTAGCACTTATTACTGGTTAGGATGTCGTGCATAAATTCACCTCTCACTGGGTTCTCTGCTCTCCTGTAGGGTGAGAGGAGCTGGAGACTCAGGGCACTGGACCGTCTCTGGCCCTTCAGATGAGGGCGTATCAGTGGCGCCCCCTGCAGATGAGCCCTCTCCGGTGATGGGATGTTCCAGCATCCAGCTCGCCAGCACCTCGATGGTGCGTGAGTCCACCTCTCCAGTGACCCCTGACAGAGGTCGTTTAGAAAAAAAAACGTTTAGACACACTTGAATGAATTAAAGTTTCTTGTGATCTTTTGGACCTTTTGGTCTGAAGTGTATGATAAATGCTTGAAACTTATCAAATATAAAGTGACTGTATGAATTACTTTTTTTCCTACAAATCTATAATTTTATCTTAAAAACAAACAAAATGGAAGCAGGCATGTTGGACTAGATTGTGAAGGAAAACTTTAATACAGAACTGATTAAACTAGAAATCTATGGAAGCTTGTTTCTACCATGGGATAAAAAAAAAAAAAAAAAAGTAATTGCAACTTTTTATCTCACATTTCAGACTTTTTTTCTCAATTATATTTATACATCTTAATATCTCACAATTCTGTTCTTTTTTTCAGAATATGAGACAAAGTCAGAATTGCAGGACAATTTCAGAATTGCAAGATGTAAAGATATAGTTGCAAAAAAATTTGGGGAAAAATATTTTGAAATTGTGGAATATAAACTCATTACTGCGAAAAAAAAAAGATTGAAAAAAACTGTACTGATCGATAAAAAACAAAAGAATTGTTTTTTTTTTAAAGTTGGCTTTGCTAACAAAAAATAAATATATAATTGAATTGTTTAATGTTTAAGAAAAAGTAAATATGCAATAAAATTATTCATTTAAATATATACAAAATATTTATATAAATAAGCTGAACTTTGTTGAACTGTGAACAGAGCATTCATAACAGAAAATAAGACTTCATGCGGCACTCCACTAATATTTCCCATGATTCAGCGGAGTGTTTTATTGTGGAAAAACAGTGAGGGGTGAATTGAAGCAGGATCTCACAGGGAAGTGTAATGAGTGTATCTACTGTAATAACAGCATCATCAGCAGTAAATAATTAGAGACAAAATAAATAAATAAATAAATACAATAATCAAAACCCAACAGAATTTGCCAACTCTTTGTTGTGAATAACTGCACTGCCATCATTGGTTTCTTAACCTTTGAAAATTCCATAAAGCATTGTGACATGATTGTCCCTTTAGCAGGTAAGAATGAGTCTGGCTAGATGTTGCAAGCACTCGTTGGTACCTGCTGCCTCCATGGCCCTGTAGATGTGTCTCATTGAGAAGCCCATTTCAAGCAAGCGCACTGGGACAAACATTTGGGGCTGTTCTGAAGGACAGAAATGAAAATATTCAGTGATGCATCAGAATGTGACTGGACTGTCTGGACTGGGCTGACTGATGCATATTACACCTAATAAAGTTTGATATCTGAGATTTTTTATTTACATAAAAAAAAATTAATATAAACAATTAAAAATATTCAGAAAATGATAAATAAGTAGTATAATATTTCTAAGTCATTGTTAAAAGAGTAAATAAAATATAAAAAGAAAAAAAAAGAAAATACATGGACTACAAATTCCATTACATATTTTTTTTACACGTTAATAAACTTTAATATCTGACACTTCCTACAAATTCCATTATATATTTTGCTGCACTTAATAAAGTTTAATATCTGAGTCTGAGACCACCTTGAAAAATGTTAAAAAAAAAAAAATCATAAAAACATACTTAAAATTATTCAGAAAATGATAAATAAATAATTAGGATAATATTTCTAAGTCACTAATCAAATTTGTGATATTAAAAGAGAAAAGAAAATAATACAAAATTCATTCCTTTTTTTTACACTTAATAAACTTTAATATCTCACATTGACTACATATCCCATTACATTTCCCCCAAATAAAATGTAATATCTACATTGAAAAGTAGATTTTTTTTATTAATTTTTTTTAATAAAAATAATAGTAAAAAAAAATTCATAAAATTTATAGATAAATTGTAAGGATAGTATTTCTAAGTCACTAATCAAATTTGTGATATATAGATATATATAAATTTGTGGTTTTATATATATATATATATATATAGATTATATATATATATATATATAATATCTATATATATATATATAAACTAAGACATTCTCAAACTTTATATTAATTTTTATTTATTAATTTTTATTATTTTTCAATTAATCTTTCACAAAGACTGACACAGATAATAAAACTAAATACATTACATTTATATATATATATAAAAAAAAAATAGAAAAACATTTTTTTTCACTAGTGTTCAAGTTTTGGACCTCAGTGAAATTGGTAATTCATTGTGAGATTCACGGTGCCATTCAACAGGGTGTAAAGATGCACAAAAAAGCCAAAACTTTTTTGCAATCAGTGAGTACAGTATGCAACAAACCCCAAAATCCTTCCAAAGCAAGACTCAAGTGTAAAACATGCACAGGCGTCATGGTTAGATTGAGGAGTTCAATTTCTCAAATGCTCCCACCTGGCGCTACATAAACGATCTTGACATCAGTTTCTAAAAAAACTAATTTAAAAAAAAATCACTAGACCATATGAACTGTGTCCATGGATGCCACATGCTACTTGTATTCCAGAGTCTGTCTGGACATCTTACCCACAGGGGTCCTGGTCTGACCGCAGGGCTCCAGGAAGCTGGTCTGCTGCTCAGTGAAGCCCTCACAGGAGGCTGAGCTCGTCAGGCTGAGCCCGGGAGGCAGAACCGGACTGTGGACAAGACCTGTCAATGTGGGAAATCGCGCCAGTACCATCCGCCTAGAGGAGCCCAGCCACACACACATGCACACACAGACACAAGAGAACCGCTAGCACCTGTTCTAGAGCAAACCTTCAGCTTGAGCATGTGTTATGTTGAGGTGTTAATCACCCTTGAGTCATTAAGCCATGCTCATATGCCTTAAGAGGAGCATGTGTTTATGAGTTTATAACACACACAGCCACGGCTTTACACACACTCACCTGTATTCTCACCCACACTCTCAGTAACCTGTGTGTGAGTGTGTGTCTCAGTTGACGCCGATCTGGAGTGAGAATATCCAGGCATGTCAGAGAGTTTACCGTGTGTGTGTGTGTGTGAAACCCTTGTCTCAGGTCCCTTTCTTTCAAATTGACATAGACTATTACAGTTATTAAAAAAAAAACTGTAAACATATTACTTGCCAGAACAATTACTCCTCAGATGTTACAACACAATGGCATTACTTCATAATACTTTATAATTACTTCACTAATTCTTAGGCTCCTTTATAATGCACTCTTTAAATGTTAATAATTGGGCTTGGATGAAAGAAAAACTCACTGTAGCAGGTTGATGGGAAGGAAAGGGTTAAAGTTCTCCAGGCCGTCAGCCTGAAGGGCAGTGAGGAGCGAGGCTGTGAGGTCATTGGTGGAGGGTGACGCTGATTGGCCGAAGATGGCGGTGCCTTCAGAGCCGTTGCTGTAAAGCGAGACTGAACTGGAGGATTTGGACACAGGCTGAGAGGACGAGTGACCTCCTGAATCTGTGTACACAGACACAACGGAACAAAGTGTCAAATTAATCAATATACAAAAAACAAACAAATATTAAATTAAAAGTCTATGTTAATATTATTATTAATAGTAGAAGTAGCTATTATTATATGTTTTTTTTCCCTTTCTAAGCTACATTAAATCCTACTGCTACTACTATTAAATTATTATATTAAAGTTACTAAATTAAATTATTAAATATAAAAAAAAAAACAAAATGATCATGAGTTTTTTGTAAATTTTTGTAAAATTATGTTTTTAAATACTTTTACATACTAAAACATAAAAAAAAAAAAAATTTAAAATATATTAAAACATATAAAAACAAATAAAAACAAATAAACATTAGTAATAATAATTTATTATTATTAGCTATTTTTCCAGACTTTTGTCTTTCTAAGCTATATGAAATACTACTATTAATAATAATAATAATAATAATAATAACAACAATAAATTGCATTACGGTGTTAAAATGATTAAATTATGAAATTATATTAAGTGTTATGCTAGTTATTAAATCACGAAATTATATTAAGCTTATAAAAATAAACAATAGTTATACTAATAATAAAAATGTAATGATAATGATGAATATTATTTTTGTTATTTACATTTTGTATTATTATTATTATTTTTACCAACCATTGCCTTTCTTTTTGTTATATTTAATTATCATATTAAAATTATTAAATGAATGTTATTAAATTACAAATAAATAATTTTAAAAAGCAGTATTAATATTACTAACTTATTATTTTTATTAGCAGTTTTTACAGATTGCCTATTAGTTTTTTTTTTTTTTTACTTTTGCCTTTTTGCCTATTAATAATTATAATACATTAAATCATTATATTAAAATTATCAAATTATTATGTTAATAATTAAATAAATTAACAGCCGTTATAATATGTATAATAATTAATTAATTAAAATTATTAAATGACATTAATTACTGAATCATTATAAACCAATATATAAACATTTAATTATTATATTATCATTACATGTCAAGTTAAAAAGTTGAATTATTATTATTCAGTAAATGTAGTAAACAACTGAATAAACTGTATTTTTCACATGTTGCTGCCAAAGCTGCAGACCTTTGTGTTCTTTGCTTCCATCCTCGTGCAGTCTGCTCAGCACTCCTTTAAAGATGATGATCTGGGCCCTCTCAAGGTCTGATAAAACCATGGCCTGTTTGATCGGACAGGGTCTGACGGCCCACTTCACCATGCTCCGCACCACAAACTGCAGCACAGAGCGCAGCTCCGCGTTCTCCTCCCCGCCAGCAGAGGCTCTCGCTGGGTCGGGGCTACTTACATTGACCCCTGCATCTGATTTGGGAACCAGGAGGAGATCTGTGAACTTCCCGCAGCTCAGAATGACAGCCAGAGATTTTAGCGCCCCCAAAAGGAGGTAGGAAATGCGGACTGCACGCAGCTCCAAAGCAAAGAAGTCCACTCTAGGTTGTGGTGCAAGTATTGTTGGACAGGGGGCGCTAACACGCTCCTCGTTTGACTGTATGAGGGATCTAAGCGCATCATCTGGGTTCTCATCTCTCCTCTCTTCCACTTTATTTCTGTCCTCATCCACCGGATAGCTCATTCCCTCTTCGTCCATCATAATACGAGCGATGTCCTCGTCCAAATGTCTCTCCAGCTCGCTACGCGGGCCGCCCTCAGAGCTGATTCGGTTTCGTGGCAATCCAGATGTTTCGGATGATCCAGAAGGAGGCTCCCGCTCTTCTAAGATGCCGGTCATCAGGATGAGGTCGAACAACACAGTTGGCTTGAGGCCACGGCAGCGGGACATGTCTAGCTGGGGGACATCACACGGCTCCAGGGAGGAGAGAGGTGTGTCGCTGGGTGACCAAGAATTCAGGAAGCTTTGGGTTAGTGGGACCAGAGCAGGTCACAAGCAATATGAAGATGAGGAGAAGAGTGAGACGGAAGGGGCAAGACAGAAATAAAAGAGTGGAAAGGAAAGGATGCCATGATTAGAAAAAATGAAGGGGACGAAAGACAATACAAGAAAAGGGAAGTGAAGAAATTGAAAAGGAGAAAAGATGCATGCAACTGGTAAAAAGAACAGGACAGGTATAACATACAAAATATACAAAAATTACAATGGCATTTGAACATAGAAACTAATGACAGCGCCTGAGAATATTAAGTTATGAAGCACTACACTATTTTATTCTAAATGGTTTTGTATATTTTATCTATCTATACATTATATATATCTATATATATATATATATCTATATATATATATATATAGATAGATAGATAGATAGATAGATACACAAATGTGTATGTATTACTATACATACACACATTCATTTATTACCTGTCACATTACAGAGACAACAAATTTTTCTAAAATTAAATTGTCTTTTATATGGTCACTGCACAAAGTCAAACTAAATCAGTGCAATATTAATCGGACAAAATTTACTTCCAACCACTAATAAAATATTGTTAGATGTATAAATCTTGCACATAATAAATATAACTAAGCTGATGTATAAAAACTAGATTAACTACCATTTAAAAATAGAGATGTAAATTATTACATTATAATTAATATATTATAATAAAATAAATAATAAATTATTAAAATAAAATGAAATGAAAAACAGCAAAATATCAAATTCAGTAAAAATAGTATTAAATATATTTTATTAATATTTTAAGCTAACATGTGAACTTAATGTTGACAACCTATAAAATAAATTTTGCAAAGTTTTGTTTTTGCTTAGATTTTTTGCACCCCAATTTGAACACTTTATAAACAATGAACATATTTACTATTTATTGCATGACAAAATTTAAAATTAATTTCATTTAATTTTTATTTTTTATAATAAAACAGACATTAAGTAATTTAGAAAAAACAATAGTAATAATAAAAATATGAAAATGATGATTATATTATTGTATGTATATGTATTATTATTTTTACTGACCTTTGCCTTTATTTTTATTATATTTAATTATTACATAGAAACTATTAAATGAATGTTATTCAATTATAAATAAATAATTTAAACAATAACAGTTTTTTACAGACTTTGCTTATTGGCTTTTTTTTTTACTTTTGCCTCTTTGATTATTAATAAATCATAATACATTAAATTAAATTATAATATAAAATGTAATCATTTTATTCTTGCATTTATTTGACTGTCTGTAAGAATACTGTATTTTTGTATATGTATTTGTGTGCTTACCTCACAGTAAAATCTGTCTCCTCCCACTGAAGCTTAGCCAAGGGGCTTCCCTCTTTCAAGACCCCGAGCAGAGTCGCCGGTCGACCGCTGGGTTTGTGCAGACAGGTCCCTCCAGCACGGAGACCGCTGTCCACCCCTCCGATCAGGGCCATGACGGGCCAGACTTCAGTGCACAACACGCTGAGCTGGGCGTCAGAGAGACCCGCTGGGCCAGAGAGGTGGTCTGTCGATGTCCCGACATCTGCCCAAGCAGAGCCCCTCTCTCTGTTCACCCCACATTTCTCATCGGACTCCTTACTGACATGACCTGCTGGCAGAGGACGAAATATATTAACCCTTAAAATACAACTGGCATAGTAACCTCTTAAAAAAAGACTTTTCTAAAAAGTACTTAATGGGGAAAAATTCTATATTATATACGCTCCTGGAAACAAGACGAGTAATCAACTTTTTCAAGTACAGAAAAATGTGTCTGAAAAGTTTATAAATGTATTTAGAATTCAGACAAGTTAACTGACCTATCTTGCCTTGTCCCTCTCTCATGAGAGGGTTGATGAGCTGTAGTTTGTTCAGCATGTGCTGGTTGATATGTTGAACCCAGTCATCGTTCACGTACAGTCGTCTTAGCAGCTGAATGGTGGACTCCAGCAGAACTGTGGCCCTCGGGCTGCACAAGGGCTCCCCTGGCAGAAGATCGCTAGGCATGCCACGCATCTGCAGGTCACATAGCGCCACCTACAGGCCAGTCGAAGAACAGGAGGGTTTTAAAATGAATTATAATATATTATATAATTATAATGTAAAAATTTAACAAACAAAAGTGGTGTAGAGGTTTAAGAGGCTGACCTTTTCTCCTGGGTTGCTGCTGTAGAAAAGAACACAGGGGTAGAGCTCTGTGGCATCCACTCCTTCAAACGCTAGCTTGGGCTCCTACACACACAAAAAAAACAACAACAACTTTAACACCTCATATTTCAGCTTACCCCATATATTTCCATTTTAGGTTCATTACTGTTTTTGCATTATTATTTTAGTTTTTGAAAATTATTTTCCATGTGAATAGAGCTTGAATTTAACCTATTATATTTCTAAATTTTTTTTGCAATTTTACATTGTCGCATTGTGCATAACATCATAATTATATTTTATACAAAATATTCAGCAAGAAATAATGTAATACAGGACTTTATCTAAATTAGAATTAACATATATACATATATATATATATATATATATATATATAATATATATATATATATTTATATATATATATATATATATATATATAAATATATATATATAATATATATATTTTTTTTTTTTTTTTTTTAATCAATGCAACTGATGTTACGCGAGCTGAAATAAAAAATAAAAAGTTTTCACAATTTTTTTTTAGGTTTTTACAAGAAAAACCTTTTTCCTTCAAAATAATGCACACAGAAGCACTGCACACATTTATTAAAAAGTCTATTAAATCTATCATACTCTTTTAATTTTGATTTAATTCCAACTTTAAATGTTCTACTAGCTTATACAGTAAATCAAGCAATACTTTTTGACAGTAATTATAATCCATATATTATATTTAATTACCTTAAATTAGTTATTTTCAAAACAAAAGTTCCAAAGCTTGTAAAAAAAAAAAAAAAAAAAAAAAAAAAAAAAAAACAACACACACCACATTTCACATTAATAAAATAAAATAAAATAATACTAATAATAATGAAAAAAAATCATAGGTTAAATGTGTGATTTGTCTCTTTTAAATGTTCCTATATCCTTGTAACTATATTTCATAGACAAAGTTGATTTGGGATTCATATAAAATTATGATATTGGAGAAAAAAAACAAAAACACACAACATTATAATATACTGGAGTAAGCAGTCACATGGTTTTCAGTACTGCATTGGAGATTAATTCATTTCTGTCAAAATCATGTAATCTATGATGTCCAAAACTCTGTTCACCTGAAAACCACATGACTGCTTAATGCAATATGATACTTTTTTTTCTCCAATATCATATTTTTTTTTTAAATGAAGACTAAATTAACTGTCTATGAAATACAGTTATAGGGATATAGGCATATTTAAAATAGAGAAATCACAGATTTAAACTTTGAATCTGTCGCATTAAATGTGTCAGTCTAAAATAGTAATCACTTTGCCAAAATAAAATAAAATCAAAAAATTAAATGAAATGAAACAAAATGAAATGAAATGAAATGAAAAAGAATCGTTCACAGAACCAAATTAAAACCATTAGGTGTAACAGGAAAGGCATTTAAACTAAGGTCATAAACACACTGACCCTGTTGTTTTTGGCGAAAGAGATTGTTCTGGCCTCCATGTCTAGGATGCAGGTGATGGTGTCCCCCTGGGTGAAGGAGGGCAGAGCTCGGCCCAGCTCTCCTCCGTGATACAGGCTACCGCTGTAGGCCCGGTACAACCACATGTCTGTGGTGGTGCGATGGTTGTAGTCCCGGATGGGCCATCGGGACACTCCAATACATGTCCCTTCATTTCCCCTGTTCTCCTTAGTGATATAAAACTAAGAGATGGAGACAAAAAACTTTAGAATGCAGACCCTGTAAAAGACAAGGGACACCAGTGACTGTATTTTGTATTGTTACCTTCCAGATGAAGCATCCAGATGTGATGGCAGTGGTGGCCAAACCGTACCCTTTCCCCCCCGATCCATGAGAGAGTACATTCCCGCTCTCCAGAGAACAACAGATCAGTTTATGAGGGTCGAAAGAGAAATCACCAATAGGAATACATTCATCTTCACTTCCGCTGTCCTGGGGGACACATAAGCACATATAAAACAATCTAAAATGCATGGACACAAATATGACTGGGTAAAATTTGTACAATGAACAGACAGAGGTGTGTTTAAATACCCTATTTGAGTTCTCCAAAGTTCTCTCTTTTTCTAAGTTTTTCCTCAGGGCCAGAGGTTCCTCCCACATGTATGTGGACAAAAGGCTAAATAATTGATCAACAATCTGAAAACAAAAATGACATGGTAAACTATTTACTCAGAATCAATCAACCACCAATAAGTTAGAGTTAGGTGCACAGCATTAATTAAAACACTTCTTTTCTCACCTGTTTCATGACAACAGGGTCTGAACAGGCAGGGAGAAGAGCTTCCAGAATGTGGAAGGCCAGCAGCTTCGTCCGCAGGTTGTGAAAGCGTGGATTTCCAGAGCTGCATTTGTATGAGATAATTGTCATCAGTGGATCAATCCACTTGACAAATGCAGAGACTCTTTTGGCGACCCTTAGAGACAAAATGCGTCTTAGGAAGACTAGGAAGTCGGCAAGGTGGGACTCCACAACCCTGCTGCTACGAAATACATCTGCACCTAAAATAAAACAAAAATATATATAATATATTTATATAATATAATAATAATATTTATATAATATAATATAATAGTAAAAAACTGTATATATATATATATATATATATATATATATACACACACACTATATATATATATATATATATATATATATATATATATATATATATATATATATACACACACATATATTAGTGCTGTCAAACAATTAATCGTGATTAATTGCATCCAAAAAAAAAGTTTTTGTTTACATAGTGTACTGTGTATATTTTTATGTATATATAACCACACACACACACATGCATATATTTAAGAAAAATAGGCAATGTTTATATATTAAATATATGTATATAAATATATAAAAGTAAATACATTTAAATATTTTCAAAAATAGCACTAATCGTTTGTGTGTATATATATATATATTCTATATATATATAATATATATATATATATATATATATATATATATATAATTTATTATTATTATTAAGATTAAATATAAATTACAAAAAAAAACAAAACAAATAAAACTAATAATATTACTATTATTTTACCTACAATTTAACTACCAATCATTATAAATAAATAAAAAAAAAAAAAAAAATAAATAATGTAAAATTAAAGTAATTAGTTAAAAAAAAAATTGTTACAAAAAAATTACAAATATGCAATGACATAATTATAAGATTACATTTAATATTTATGACTATTGTTGTAATATATATATATAAAAACACTGACTCTTGTGTTGAAATGACTGACTTTCTTGTTTGGAAGTTTCTTCCTGGATGTGCTCTGTGGAATCCCTCTCTAGCACCTCCTCCTGCTGGATTGCATGTAACAATCCCTGCAGCTGCTCGTTCATTACTTCCATGAGAGCCTGGGACACTTCCAATGGCAAGGCCTCTTCACAGGAACTGGAGAAACACACACACACACGGTTTTATTTAACTGCAGCTGTACAACCTACTGTAGATTGTCTGCAGCCAGGTACTGTTGCTCTTACTGGCAGAGAGGATGTTTGTTGATACCAAAACATCCATAGAAATTATGTTTTGGAGTTTCTTTACTATGCAAAACTGTTACATTTAAGCAATACTATGATGTAGCAAGAAGAATGCTTTGAACACGATTATCTAAGGCATCAGTTTTCAAAATGTGAGGTTTTAAGAGCACATCATGGGAGGCGTATTTAATTATCAAGTTTAGAATCTCACCTGGCCGCTATGGCGAATATCTGCAGGAGTCTGGCAGCGGCCAGCTTCACCGCCCCACCGAGCTGCATGTGACCGGACATGGAGGCGGCCAGCCAGCGCTGGTTCACCAGCACACAGGTGTTATCAGTCAGAGTGGACAAGATCTCCAGGACACCACATTTAATTATCACCACCAGATCCACTGGCTGATAGTGGAAGTTCAGAGCGAAGACTGTAGCTAAAAGCAGGTGCTGATAAGAGCCTGAAATGAGACAAATCTATGTTAAATCACCACTTGATTAAACTGCTATATTGTTAGAGTACTTGGACTATGCCAAACTATAAAATAGTCAAACAAAATATTAACCACAAAGCAATAATCACAAATAATTTTTTTGTGCATTTAGACAAATGCTACATGCTCGAGTAAGAAGCATTACCCACCAGCCTGTTCTCTCTCCAGCGCCACTTTCTGTCTGAGCACACGCACCAGTTGCTGGTACAGTGTGTGAGCTGCAGACTGTAACTCCCTCTGAACACCGACAGGAGCCGACTGAGTCCCAGCCTAGACACAAAACAAAATTTCAAACATCATGCTTGAAATTTGGCAAAATTTGTGATTTGTATTTGAGGAAATGTCATTATCAGTGTGTCTTACAGTGTAATGGTGAATCTTGTTGTTAGGTGCTGCTAGACTGCCGGTGATCGGGGCTCCCAGACCAAAGCAGCCAGAGAGGAACTGGAGCTGCACTGACTGCAAGAGGCCTGGAAAACGAGGAGGCGCCAGAGAGCTGACACTCTTTTCCTCCATCTCTGACAGGAAGGAGGAAATCTGACACAAAGCCTCCAAACGAACCTGGATGGAGGGTATGAAAACAACTGCAATGTCTCTACATCTAGTTATTGAAAGTAAAATGGATCTTCAATGGATTTCCCACCTGAGCTCTTTGGTGTTGCTGTGCCATGGCTATGGTGATGGCTTTGGGATCCACATGTGTGCCTCCATCTTTGTCCACCAGAGAAGAGGTTCGAAGGATGCTCCTACACAGGAAATGGAAGACCTGGCCCAGGATGGGTGTGCCACCTCCGCTCGGGCACAGCACAGTAGTGGGACTGATGCACTGCCGTAGTCGCTCCCAGGCATCTTTCATGATGCCCAAAGAACAGAGTGGAAGGCCTGCAAGAAACAGGCCTGATTAGCTCAGAGGTGTGATATTTAAACAAACTAAAACTGATGATTATAGTTTATGTGAAAGAAGAGAGAGAAAAAAATGCAATGCGAGCTATCAGACATGTGAGATCAGATTAGATGCGTGGGATCAGATGTGTGACAAAAGACTTCAGAAATCAGATTAGACATGAGAGATCACGTGAGATTAGACAAGCAAGATATCAAGCAGGTGTGAGATCAGACATGAGAGAGATCAGATATGTGAGATCAGACAGGTGAAACGTAAGAGATTAATTATTTGATATGAGAAATCAGACATGCAGGATGTGAGAAATCAGAAATGAGAGATCATACATCACATCAGATATATCAAAGATCTGACATGCGAGATCAGACTAGTAAAAGATAAAAGCTGCAACAAATCCAATATGTGTGAGATCAAATGTGTAAGCTATTTGAAATCAGATGTGAGAATTCATACATGTAAGATCAAATATGTGAGATCAGTTATGTTAAATCAGACATGAGAGATTAGAAATAGAAGATCAGACAGTTGATAATAGACATGAAAAAAAGTTTAATCAAAGAACTGAACTGTGAGATCAGACAGATAAAAAAACAAATCAAAGATGCAAAATACCCACTATGTGTGAGATCAGATATTAAAGATGGAAGATATGTGAGATCAGAAGCAAGGAATCTTACAGATGAGATCAGATATGTGAGAGATCAGTTAAGTTAAATGAGATGGGAGATGACACAAATATTAGAAACGTGAGATCAGACAGTTGATATCAGACATGTGAACGATCAGATATGTTAAAGATCTGACATGCAATATCAGATGGGTAAAAGATTAAAGATGCAACAAATCTACTATGTGTGAGATCAGACATGTAAGATATCTGAGATCAGATGTGAGAAATCATGCGCAAGATCAGATATGTAAGAGATCAGTTATGTTAGATGATATATGCGAGATTAAACACATGAGAAATTAGAAACTAAATATGAGTGAGATCAGACAGGCGATATCAGTCATGTTAGAGATGAAACATGCAATAGTTCCAATATGTGTGATATCAGACATATGAGATCAGACTTATTATAAAATAATATGTTACTTCATACACCACTCACCAATTTTATTTTTGAATGACCCTGAGGAGCTTTTAGATTCATCTGGTGTCTGTGACAAAACAGATTACAAATATCAAACTTAAGAAATGAATCCATTGATATTAAACTAGGGGGGGGACATGAGAAACACAAATACCTCTCTCTCACTGAATCTTCTCTCAGAAGACGACTGTAACTCCAACTTTGATCCTAACGCCTCATAGTAGGGTGGAGATCTATGTAGTGAAAGAGATTCATCACAGATTTGTTCACACCCGCACATGCAAAAGTTTTGTAATTGCACACAAACCTGGCCAAGCTGCTCTCAGTGTGTGTCTGTGACGACACACTCTCCTCCTGCCAAGCAGCTCGGACCCCCAGCAGCAGGAAAAGGCAACGTGACCAGCAATGAGACCAGCAGGTGGCAGGCTGCTGGGAAGGACAGGCCCTGGTCAGTGGTGCTGTGTTGGTCCCAGGGCCGCTGAGGGGGCTCCCTGTCTGGCGTCCCAGGGCTCTCAGTGCTGCTGGGTAATGTGCTAGTGCCAGACGACTCGTACACAGTCTCATTCTGTTGGAGCTGCATGGCCTCACGGGTGGCCAGGAAACACTGCAGCACCTCTGCAGGGAGGAGGACATAAACAAATAGTTCACAATTACACAATACAACACAAGAGGGAGTATTTTAAAGACAACAGTGTCACATTAATCCCAAAAATGGTCAGGGTTATCACTGTTAATTAAAACTTAAATCATTAAAACATTTTCATTACTTGAAATAAAATATAACAATTAAAAAGAATAAGAAATGTTGCCTTGGCAAAATAAGTTTAAGTACCAAAATAACAAGAAAGAAAAGTTCAGCAAAAGATGGAATCGAACCCGGGTCGATCACGTTAAAAAGTTAAGATCACACACTTAACCACCTGCGCCACTACAGCTGACAAAATGTCAATGCCAAAATGCCAATAAATAAACACACCATAACAAACATTAAACAGAAACCCCAAATTATACAATACACATAAACCAAAATACATAAAAAAAATCTAAAACCACCAACCTTATGACGTTTTTTGGCTGGTTATACCCTTATACCTCTTCTGGTTTGTCTGATTTGTCGTTGAGTTTTCTGACTTCTTGTTTTGTTTTCTGATTTGTTGTTTTGTTTTCTGATTTGTTGTTGTGTTTTCTGATTTGTTGTTGTGTTTTCTGACTTGTTATAATGTTTTCTAAATTGTTGTTGTGTTTTCTGAAATTTTATTTTGTTTTTTAGATTTGCATTTGCATTTGTAATTTGTTAATTTGGTTTTATAATTGTAATCTGTTTTGCCCTTTCTCGGCCACCATATATAAATGATTTATTTATAGTATTTAATCCCAGAACTGTGGCCCAAAAGAATGGGTTAGACACCATAACACTAAGATTGTGAGACAAAGAAACCTCTGATACATATTTCAACAGAAGCACACACTTGCTCTGTGAGGGAAGAACACAGAAAGCAGCGTGTTTACCCGGCAGGTACATACTGCTGATGCTGGGCGTTTCCTCCTCTAAGGGATCGTCCTGGTTGTGTTCGGCTGTATGGGGTCTGGCTGCTGGGATCTGTGTCTCTTCCTGTCTGCTCTCCAGAACTGCCCGCTTCCTGCCTCTCCTCACTGGGGCTCTGAGAGCCCAATGAAGCCTGGACACGATGAAACACATAGAGTAACAGTGATAATGCTGGTTAATGTTAATTTGTGCCTGGTTATTGTGCATCAGCATAAAGAAATTGGGAGGCAGGGAAAGTCATTCTATTATATTTTATTACATTTCATTTTGTCTTTAAGTGTAGCAAAAATTTGTGTCAAACTTCCCAAGTTTATTATCATGTTTCTAAAGTATGAGTGCATAAAATATAGGCCATAATATAGGAAATAAAGCAAGGAGTCTCTTATGCTCACCAAGGCTACATGCTTAAATCAAAAATACAACAATATTTTGAAAGATTACTATTTAAAATAACTGCTTTATATTTGAATAGATTTTCTGATAAAATTTATTTCTTTCCAAAACAAGGGCGAAAAATCACAAGTTCCAAAAAAATATTAAGCAGCACAATTTCAATTACATTAATAAATCAGCATATTAGAATGACTGTGTGACACTAAAGTATTTTAACTTTTTTAAAGTATATTAAAACAGAAAATGATAAATAAAAATTGAAAATTGAATGGTAGTGTATATGTGACTGGTTTATTGGTGTGTTTTACCTGTTTGGTGGTAGTTGTTTGGACGCTGGTTGTGTTTACTATGCTCTCTTTATAAGACAGCAGAATGCTGCGGATTTTATACACCACCTGATATATTTCAATCAGCACCTCACAGGGCTCATATCTGCAGTAAAACACACACACACACACACATTAATGGACTGTTTAAACTATTGGTTCATTCTGGCTGCTGCTGCTGCAGAGGGTTGATCTGGATATTCATGACTGTCAACTCATATTCACTAAACTCTCATTCTCAGAAATGAGTCATTATGGCTGAGGAATTTATCATGTCAGATTTCTCACAGTACAGAGAGAGACAGGCACTGACATTTTAATATTCACATACAGAGTCATTCTTTAAATAGAGCATATATTCATCAAATCTGGGTCAACTAATTAAAGAGTTCATTACACTATGGCAGAAGGGAGACGTGGGAAGACAAAGGTGTTCAAGAGATCTAGGTAAAGAGAGAAAACGAGGGCGAGGTGTGGATCTCACTCACTTATCCTGCCAGTAGGCTTCATGAAGCCCGGCATGTTTGAGCAGAGCGGCCAAACTACAGCGACACACCGTCTCTAACAGAGAGTCTCCCACTGATCCACTATTGTCCCAGTCTGCGTAAAAACAAACATGTAAAGGTCAATACTTAGACAGGTACGTGATGATCATTCACAGTTCTTGTGGAGCAAATAAAATCAGGTAATTCTGCCAATAGTTATACGCATAGATTTGTATAGGTAGAATCCACATTCCAGCTACGAATGAGCGATCTATGTTTTATTCTATGGTCATAGGAACTATGAAAATGTTCCTCTGGTGCAAAAGCCACTTTTCTAAGTATCTGGCACCAAAAAAGTATATAAATAAATGTCTTGCAATATTTTTACCTTCTTTTCATATTCTACCCACTTAAACAAATCCTGCCCCTCTGTTACCTCGACTCACTGCATACTCCTTCATCTTCCTCCAGAGGGCGCTGGCAGGTTCTCGTAGGGAGCCAAGAGCGAGTTCCACTAACGTTGTATTCTCTTCCGACAGCCGCAGCTCGGCTAGTCTCACGTCTCCACAACCCATGAACACGGCCTCAGTCAGCCAACCCATTGCCCAGTCTATAGGATAACATACACAGATGAGTATTTATTTATCTGTATTTGTGTGTGTGTGTATTTATGTGGCAGGTCATTACCCAGCTGTTCAAAGTCTATCTCCAGCCCGTTTCTCAGGAGCGGGTTACACAGCCAGAACTCTGCTGTCTTCTCCTGGATGGAAGGGGGCGGGCCCTGAAGCATACCTCCCAGGCATCGCCCAATGGCAAGAGCTACAGACCTTTCCAGGTCTAGTAGCCACGCCCAGTCTTCTGACTCTGGCACTGTGATTGGCTCAGAGGTTTCAGATGCTTCTGCAATAGGAAGCACATTTACATTTAGTCATTTAGCAGATGCTTTTATCCAAAGTGACTTTCAAATGAGGACAATAAAAGCAATCAAAACCAACAAAAGAGCAATAATATTCAAGTGATATGACAAGTCTCGGTTAGCCTAGTAGAAGTAGGAGTGTGTAATTGGCAGTACTGTGTCTATCTTGATGATCTGTCATTTGTTAATGAATAAGTTGTTTTTGAAACTTTTAAATGTCAAACAATGCATTAAGGTATTCGGGATGTTTTTAGAGAATGACAGAAATACATAATTCTGGTCCTTACCTTCTGAGGTTCCTTCCAGCTCCATCTCCTCCAGATGCGCAGTGTTGGGCAGGTAACAGTTGAGCTCATTGAGATGTTCAAGCAGAGTGAGCAGGTGAGGAAGGAGGGGTTTGACCACAGCCAATGGCAGCAGGAGTAGAGAGTACATCACCTGACAGAGCAGGCTCCCCGCCACCGAACCAAACAGCACAGCTATAGAGAAACACATATAACTCAATACACTGGGTCTGGTTGGATCACAGGGTGGCTACCATGATTGGAGGAAAGAAAGGCAAGATAAATGGATTGAATAACAGATGGACGGAGGGATGGACGGATGGACAAGTGAATAACTCTGTAAATGTATGGTTGGATGGACTGATAGATGGATGGATCGATGGCTACTTAAAAGATTGAATATAAAAACATAAAAATATCTATATATAAGAAACTATAAATATATATATATAAATATGAATGGTTGGTTGGATGGATGGACGGATGGATGGATGGATGGACGGATGGATGGATAGATTGATTATGAATGGCTGAATGGATGGATGGATGGATGGATGGATGGATGGATGGATGGGAGACTAGAAGGATGGATGGATGAATGGGAGACTACATAAAATGATGGAGGGGTGGATGAACAGAAGGATGGATCAATGGACAAATAGCTGGACAAATGGATAACCACATAAATGGATGAATGGATGGATGGCTGCATAAATAGATGGTTGGAGAAATGGATGGACTAATGGATGGATGAATGGGAGACTATATAAATGGATGGAGGGTTGATGAACAGAAGGATGGATAGATGAACAAATAGCTGGACAAATGGATAATACTGGACGGACGGACGGACGGACTGATTATAAATGGCTATACTGATGAATGGATGGACGGAAGGATAAATAGATTGACAGATGGGAGATGGATGGATGATGATGGATGAATGAATGATGGTTAAATGGACAAAGGGATAGATGGATGGATAAACTGATGAATGGGGATGGAGAGATGGATGGATGGATGGATGGATGGATGGATGCTACATGGACAAAGGTATACAGTAGATGGATTGATGAATGGGGGATAAATAGACAAAGGGATACAGTAGATGGAGGGATGGACAGAAGGATTCTTTAAAGGAGGGATAGGTGGTCAGAAGGCTGGTTTGATGGATGAACAAATAGACAGAAAATTGGACAACTACATAAATGGATGTATGGATGGAGAGATGGATGGATTGATAGGGATATGCATGGCCAAATTACTGCACTGACACATGGATGGCTGCATACATGGATGAGTGGGCTGAAAAATGAACAGCTAGATGGATGGATGGATAAATGAAGGGAGTGACAGACAGATGGCTGGATGCATGGATGGTTAGTTGGATGGATGGCACATAATGTGTGTTCTTACTGTGTAGTTTCTTGATGACGTGTTTGTCCAGTGTGCTCTCCTCCAGCAGAATGGTGGATCTCCTGAAGGTCTCGGCTGCGTAAGGCAGCAGCAGGCACAGGTGCTTATGGAGCAGCACCACGCTACTGTCATCCTACACAACAAGCAAACACTTATTATGCAGACCGCCTCTGGGTTCTCGAACATAATTTTTGACTAAACATGTTCACAAAACAGTATTTTATTTCTTAAAACTACAATGCATAACCACTGCAAAAGGCAGCCTGTGGGAACTATCATATGGAGTGGGTTTTAACAGGTAAAGTGTCATTGTTGTACCTCAGCGCCTGTGTGGATGTAGCAGTGGGCCAGCAGGTGTCTGTGAAGGGCTGACAGCAGGTGGTGGAAGTGTGATGGAGCCTCCGTCTGTTTCTGGGACTGACTGAACCGCTGTTTATCACTGTTCTTCTCCAGTTCGCCAAACGCACGCTCCTGCATGAACAAACAGGGAACAGAGTGAACAGAAAGAAGAACATGTTATGATTTGTGTTTGGATTTTTAAAAAGATTTTTCTAAAATATATCACACATTAAATCCCTTTTATAGTTTTATACATTTTATTTTTCATTTTATATATGTAATTAAATACATCAAAATATCTCAGTTGATTGGCTTTTCCTACAAGCAATTCCTGTGTAGGAAGCAGGCAGAGAGCTTTAGAAACAGGTTTAAATTTTTGCATACATAAATTATTAAATTAAATTAGTAGTATTATTATACGCTACCATTCAAAACTTTTTGGGTAAGATTTTTTTAAATCTTGTTCAGCATGGATGCATTAAAATGATCGAAAATGACTGTAAAAACATTTAAAATGTTACAAAATATTTATATTTCAAATAAATGCTGTTATTTTAAACTTCTTATACATCAAAGAATCATAAAAAAACAATTATGTGGTTTCCACAAAAATATTTTCATATTTTTAATCCAAATCAGATTATTAGAATGATTTCTGAAGGATCATGTGACACTGAAGCCTGGAGTAATGATGCTGAAATTTCAGCTTTGCCATCACAAGAAAATAACATATTTAAAATTTAATTAATTAAATTGTATTTTTGATCAAATAAATGCAGCCTTGGTCTGTCAAAAATGACAAGAAAAAAACAGTAATGTATATATATATTAAGTTATTAAATATGTATTAAATATATTGTCAATTATATATCACTTAATATTATATTCTTATGTATTAATTCTTAATTATATATTATAAATTATAATATCAACAAATTAAAAAAAAATGTCCAAAGAGGTCCAAGATGTACAGTAGATTGGGGTCCAAATGCCAGCTTCATGAGTGCCAGTTTACCTAATGCCAGTTTTGAAAAGCATATTTCCTTTCCTAAACCAGTACAGAAAAAACCCTGGAATCATTAAGTATTTGGGAAAGATGCAAATGAATATGCTAATTTAAATTCAAATCAACTGAGGCCTGAAAACGAAAAACAACTTTTGTGTCTGACAATCTAAACAACTGCTGAACTGACTGTATAGAACCCGATGCTGAGCAGCAAGGTCTTCAGGAGCACTTCAGCCAGGTGCAGTTGGTCTGGAGCTTCTGAGCCTGAGCTAACACTTCCTGTGGGGCGGTCAGGGGTGGGCGGCAGTGCCAGACCTGCGCTCAACTCCCCAGGTGAGCTGTATCCCAGCAGGGACGCCACGTGACTCTGTTCCTGCAGGCTGTTCAGCACCATGTCCAGCTGTAGACGCTGTAATAGTAATATCACAGAATCATTAGAGGAACAGCAGGGGTTTCTCAGAAAATATTGATATATGTGTCAGACTTTAATATTGTTGTGTTTGTGTACCTGTCCTTTAGAGAGGCTTTCCCAGCTCTCTGGACCCTGTGGTAACAGCGAGTGCAGCAGCTCAGTTCTCTCTCTGAGAGGAGGCAGCAACAGAGACGCTCCGATGGAAAGCGTGCTCATTACCGCCTCAACACACAAACAAAAATTAATTACTATGGTGTAGGAATGACTCATATGCTGGCATTCTGATGGATGATTCAGTCAAAAAGTTACACTGAACTCTTGAAGGTTGTGAAAAGTCGTGTACCCAGCAAACTCCCTCAAAAAGAAAACAGAGCCAACTGATTCCATCATCTTAGAGTTTTTAACATGTGGGCGGAACTCCAGTAAGCATACTGATTGGCTGAAGTTGTTTACTGTTTTGTACTGTTGCCAGAAATTATAGATCGTACAGTTAGTGCTTTTTTTTTTTTTTTTTTTTTTTTTTTTTTTTTTTTTTTTATTAAACACAAAATATCTGCTTTGAGCCTTAAAAATTCTGTATGGAAACAAATATATATATTATATATTTTTACCTATAATAAACACATATAATACTCAGTTTACTTCAGGCAGAAACAATTATGTTTAAAAGTAAACCTTATAAAATATGCAATTTATTACATTTAATAAAAGAGTCACAGTAGCTTTCACAATGGCTACAATTTCTATTTTGCACCAGTTCCCCTCAAAAAGAGCTGTTTTGTTCTCTTGAACACAATGTTCTTCATTCACAAATTATTTTTACTTTTATTTATTTATTTATTGCAATATTTCATTGTCATGCATTAAATTAGCAACTTGGATGAAAACACAGCTACTTACAAATAACATACAGTATGCCTTGCCAAGTATAATTTGCTAAAAAGCACAATAAATCCCATAATGAAGCAGATATTCATAACTATTCAGCACCTTCTGCAAGCTTTGTTTCTCCAAATTTATACTTAAGGAAAAATTTAACTACTGTTCAAAAGTTTGGGGTCAGTATGACTTTAGAAAGAAGTCTCGTATGCTCACCAAAGCTGTATTTATTTGATTAAAAACACAGTAAAAAGAGTAATACAGTGAAATATTATTATAATTTAAAATACCTCTTTCCTATTTTAATATATTTTAAAAATGTAATTTATTCCTGTAATGGCAAAGTTACATTTGGAGCTCTAGAAACATTTCTTATTATTATCAATGTTGAAAACAGTCAAAGAAAACAGCTGCTTAATATTATTGTGAAAACTGTGATGCATTTTATGATGGTTCTTTGATGAATAGAAAGTAAAAAAAAAAAAAAAAAAAAACATTTATTTGAAACAGAAATCTTTTGTAAATTTGAAATGTCTTTACTGTAACTTGTGATCAATTTAATGCTTTCTTGATTTAAAAAAAGCCCAAACTTTTGAACATTGTAATAATTGTATGAAATTGTAATTGTAAATATATGCAAATTATTCTGAAATGTGCAAAACCAATAACTGTAAGCAATACGGAGTTAGAATATAATGCAGAAAAAGTAGAACTAAAACACACTGAAGCCCAGTGTTTCACAGCAGACCTGTTGTATGGAGTCTGGTACACTAGAGTCGATGAGCCTGAAGAGCAGGTTCCTGAGGGGCCGACCCTGAGCGCCCAGCACTGTGGCCCCCGTTCCCCCTGCGTGGGCCAACGACAGGTGGATGGACAAGAGTTTCATACACAACAACACAAACTGGTGATGTTCCCTGGAGAAGAAACAGAGAGGACAAGAGTGAGAAGTTTATAGATGAGAAGTCTAGAGTGACCTTTACCGAGTGCCAGGCCATATGCTGCTCTGACCCCATCCCTGTGGGCATGGAGACGGTTATGGGCTTGTGACAGATACCCCTGCGGCTGTGTGTGTGTGTGACATTCCTGCTATATGAGTGTCTTTCAGCAGCTGACATTGACACAGATAAACAAGAATTTGCGCTTGTCTATGCAAAACTCTCTGACACAATGCTAGGGTGTGCTAGGTGGTTGCTAGGGCACTGCTATGCAGTTGTTTAGCTGCTATGGTGGTTGCTTTGTAGTGACTTGAGAGAAAAGTAAAAAATTGAAGTAGAAACTTAGAGGTTGGAGGAATAAAATAAAATAAAATAAAAGTTAACGTTTCCTGGAAGCTTCCACATAATGGGATCAAGACATTTGACAAACACTCTCTCTTTCTTTGGAGATACTGGTGCAGAATTAAATGTTCTGACCTCAAGGTCAACATACATCACTTACCATCTTGAGGCCTCAGCAGGAAAAGATCTACGATATTATACAATCTGTATGACAGCTCTTATGTAATCTTAAAGCTTGCAGTTGACAGATGTACACTACTGACAGATTGGCATGTTTGACGCATCCATCAATGGTATGAAATGGCATTTTATTCTCCAATTTATAAAGTATAACACACATTTTTAATATTATAATTTCAACTAAAAAATAAAAAATAAAAAATAAACTCAAAATATAACAAATAAAATCAAATTAGAAAAATTCTTAAAATAAAAAGAAACTTAAATAAATGAAACATAATTCAAATGAATTAATATATTTAAATTTCTCACATCTATCCACATACCTACCTATCAAAGAACAAGATATGTAACATGATTTGCTTTAAAACAGCAATATCTGACACTCTGTGCCTCTATAAATACACATTATTCTGTACATATTTGTGATTAATCATTTCTAGTGCAAATCACAATCCATCATTTGTAAATCTGGGTGGGTTGGTGCTAGGTTTTTACCTCTTAGAGGGGAAAGGTGCAGGTGGTGTGTCCCCACTGATACTATCACAGTAACGCTCCAGGAAACTGCGCAGGTATGTAAACGTGCTCTCCTCCAGATCCACACAAAACGGCCTGTGCCAAGCCACCAGCTGCCTGCCAGCACACAAACACACATTGATAATTCACACTCAGGAAAACAAAGCAACTAAACAGCTGTGAATAATGGAAAATGTAAATGGGATTGTATTAACACATTAGCGGTGGAACTCACACCAGATAGAGCAATACAGGGTTTGATTTGCATAACAAATATGAGAATGGTGTGGTTTCCTGTAGACTCAAACTCATTTAAGGACAAATTGTTTTTGGTTTGGGTTTAGATCAGGAAGAGGGGGATTTTATTTCCATTTGCATTATCCATAAGCAATGAGAGATGCAGATAATGAAATACCGAACATGCATTGTGGAAAGCCACCAAATCTCAACTAATGAACACAGTTTTCTCTCTCTTCTCACCTGTCAGTGGGAACCGCTGTCCAGGCCAAGCTGTGGGAGGTGCCTGCAGTAATCTGCTGTATTGACACCCCTTCTAAACCAATCACTTTCTTGGGTTTGGTGACTGGCGTTGAGGTATGGCCCTGCCCACACTGCCCCATGGCATTATTGCCCCAAGCAAACACCTCGTTTTCTATACCACAAAACAACGAAATTCCTCAAGCATTTTCTTAGAATAAACTAAATGCAGCATCAATCTGAGAATCCCATTTCAGTGAATAACAACTTAAATTTCAGTCTCTTTCTGATACAAAGCTATCAGATGGCTTCAGAAAACTTGCAATATAGCACACAAGTCGTATAGACTACTTATGGTGTCTTTTTTTGGTTTCCAAATTTTCTGTTTGGAATTACATGAAGGTGAGTAAATAATGAAAATTATTAATGTTTTTGGTAAATATTCCTATAGTCCTTAGTGTTGTTATTGTTAACTAGAGCTAAAAATGTATTTACAAAAATTGTCCTGAATTGAAATAAAGCTGAAACAAAATAAACATTGTCTTGGCAACTAAATGAAATAAACAAGTTTAGGTACTTAAAAATTCCTAAAACTTAAACTAAAGTCAAAATGAATTAATGCTATATAGAAATATTAAAAAAGAATAAAATAAAAAGGACAAAATGTATGAAACGTAAACAAATATTAAAATATAAAATAAAAATACAAAAATAAGTGCTCATTTAAAATATCAATGAATAATATAATTAAAGAAGAATAAAATACTATAACAAAATAAAATTAATATATAATAATATCAGATAAGAATGAAATAGCACTGATCAACAATTAATTTCTATAAAATTTTCTATAATGTTTCTATAAAATTATTTGATGTAATTTAATGCTAGGTAATTTAATGCATTGCATTTTTTTGGTAAATTAATTTAAATATGCAGTGTAAAACACATCAAACTCTGTAGACTTACTTTAGAAAAAAAAAAAAAAAAAGCTTGTCTAAACATTTTGTAGTGAGCAAAGTTGCCACTATTAGTATCAGAGCAGAAATTACCTATTTAAGTTTCTTTTAAAATTTTATTTAATACTATTTTCTCATCTCCGCTTCCCATTTTGTTTCTCCATCTCTCTTACCATGAGACAAAGCGAGACAGTGGCTGTCTCCACAGGAAATGTCTATGATTTTTGTGATACTGAGTTCCTCTATCAGTCGAGGTCTGAGTGAGGTGGTCTCAGATGAGCCGCAGCCGAGGCACGAGCCGCAGCCCCACGCAAACACCTGCATCACACACACAGCAAAACACAGAGACATGAGAATTTATATGGGTGTATAACAGTACATATTTGCTCAGCAATATACGTGAGGTTGTCTATACCTGGCCAGCAGATGTCAAAGACAGTGACGACTGGCTCCCAGCACACACTTTTCTGATAATGAAGCCATGTAGGGCTTCTATCACTTTAGGCCTGTACACACGGTTTGTGTCCCCATGTCCCAGTTTACCTGTAACACAAACACAGAGTTTACACTTACAGAACTGCCTCTTACATGGATAATAGTAATTTAAGGTGTGTCAAATTCAGAGGCCGTGTTTGCAGTTGTTTTAACTACTCCATATTTTGCCTTCTGAAAACACTTTGCGACAGCTGTATTTCAAACAGGTTTGAGCCTGTCAGCAGATGTAATGTCTCATAGTACTACAATATAGAGCAGAGCACTCGGAAACGTACACAGTTTTACTGTCTCATATGTAAAGATGTACCATGACAAACCACAAAACTCACATGTATGGCTGTTAAAATTGTTATGGGAAATAACACTTTTCACAGATAGCCATAGGGTAAACAAAAGCAATGCATTATGTTTGAATTAATTATTAGACAGACAGACAGACAGACAGACAGACAGATAGATAGATAGATAGATAGATAGATAGATAGATAGATAGATAGATAGATAGATAGATAGATAGATAGATAGATAGATAGATAGATAGATAGATAGAACAAATAAATAATGATAAATAGATTATTTTAACATCCCTCAAATTTGTGAGGATGATCAAAATGGTCATCAGAAATTAAAATACGACTGATTTTTGAGGAAAATGTGGACTTCTACAGAAAAAAAAAAAGTCAAATACTACAGAATATGGGCACTTTATGTTAAACATCAGCATACCATTGTCTCCTCCTCCAAAGGACCAGACGATTCGTCCATCTTGCGCCACAGCGATGGTGTGAGAGCTGCCACAGGCCACTTGCCCGACCCCACTGATGTCCTTCACCAGAGTGGGCACGTTACGACTGTGACTGTCGCTGTGACCTACATGACAGGCAGACAGAGGAAAAACACGACTGAGACACACAGGCAGAACTTCTGACACAACAATCTGACTCAGTCAGGGATCAGGCGTCCTGTCGGCTGCCTGGCAAATTATTTCTCTATGGATTAAAAAGAGAAAACTCTGAGCAGTATGCACTGTGCACAGCAGTCATTCAAACTATAAAAACCAACTCCCAGAAATCAATAGTGTATTGTATTTCACTGACAACACCACATCTAAGAATAGATCATCAGACCTCAGGTGTGTGTGTGTGTGTGTGTGTGTGTGTGTGTGTGTGTGTGTGTGTGTGTGTGTGTGTGTGTGTGTGTGTGTAAGAGGAGAATGATGTACCGAGTCGACCGAAGTCGCCTTCCCCCCAGGTGTACAACTCTCCGTCATTAGTCACCGCAGCGCTGTGTCTGTATCCAGCAGACACACACACCACCACCTGCAATACAAACACAGGAAACACACACACTTTGACAAATGCAATGATGAGATTTGTTACTGTTAATGTTCATGAAATATTAGTGGTTGTTACAGTGTTTTGTCGTTACTAGGGCACTGCTATGTGGTTGCTAGGTTGTTTTGGTTGATTTTAGAATCTTGCTAGGCAGTTGTTAAGGTGTTCTGTCTTTATTAGGGCATTGCTATGTGTATGCAAGGGTGATTTGACTGATTTTTAGCAAGGGCTGTGAGCTGGGACTCAAACTTAGGATGTCTGAAGTGCAACGGCGCTATATTTTGGGGCGCTGCCCACGAGGCTACTGGTGCCAACAATCTGGTTGATTTTTAACACGTTATGTTGGTGCTAGGGTGTTCTGTGGTTGCTAGGTCATTGCTATGTGGTTGCTAGATTGTTCTGAGTGATTTTAGCATGATGTCACGTTGTTGCTATGGTATTCATGGATTGCTAGGGCTTTGCTATGTGGCCGCAAGGGTGATCTGGTTGATTTTTTTAACATGTTATGTTGTTGCTAGCGTGTTCTGGGGTTGCTAAGGCATTGCTTTGTGGTTGCTAGATTGTTATGAGTGATTTTTAGCATATTGTTATGTTGTTGTTATGGCATTCATGGGTTGCTAGGTCTTTGATATGTGGTTGCAAGGGTGATCTGATTGATTTTTAGAATGTTGCCAAGCAGTTGCTAGGGTGTTCCATGGTTGCAAAGGCATTCCAATATATTTGGTATGTGGTTGCTAGGGTGATATAATTGATTTTAACGTTATGTTGTGCTGGGAAATTCAGAGGTTGTTATGGAATTGCTAATGTGGTCTCTAGGGTGTTTGGTTGATTTTAGAACAGTGCTATGCAGTTGCTAGGGTGTTCTGTGGTTGTTAGGGCATTGCTATGTGGTTGCTAGTGTAGTTTCTACAGGGTGTTGCTATACGGTTTCTAGGGTTTTCGCATATTGATATTCAGTCGCTAGAGTGTTTTGTGTTTGCTAACACATTTGTATGTTGTTTCTAGGTTTTCTGGGTTTGCAAGGGCAACGCAATGCAGTTGCTAGGGCGTTGCAACTGCACTTTCTCACCTTTCCTAACAGAGGGCCTTGTATAATCTTGGGGTATTTCTGTGTGGCACTGTTCCCGTGGCCCAGTTTGCCATAATCTCCATCTCCCCAGCTGAACACCTCTCCCTCCGCCGTGACAGCCAGCGTGTGTCCGTCTGATCCCTTGGAAGACGACACCTTCCTCATGGTACGAGGCGGCTCCAGAACCAGCTTCTTGGGCATGGACTGGTTATTAGAGTCTCCCAGTCCCAGCCGCCCATAACTACCCTTCCCACAAGCCTTCACTGCACCATCTGCAGATACAGAGAATGTGCAGTACTGGCCTGCCTCAATCTGCAGGTGGAAAGAGAAGAGTACCGTTTAGAACCAACCAATTTGAATCAACCATAATAGAGATTGTCTAAACAGTATCAGTGAAAGGGCACAGTTTATTATGTGGCTGCTGTTTTCCAAATTGCATTTCTCAATAATAATGAAAAGACATGTCTATATTAAATAGCAGAGACTTCAGATTAGTCTTTGCACAACAGTAGTACTCTGTTATACATACATACATACATATATACATATATACATATATATATATATATATATAAATTAACAAACCTATACCCTTTAAAATGAGAAAAAGTATGCCCTTATATTTTCAAATTTCAATATGCATATTTAATTTGATAATTTTACAGAAACCAATTTAGCATGAAAATAAATAAATACATTTACAGATCCCATCCCTTTTCCTCTCAATCACTTCTTGTCATCTCTTAAAGCTGTAAATAAATAAATAAATAAATGTATGTATGTTTAAATATAAAATATAAAAAAGTAAGCATGACAATATATTTTAATATGCATATTTAATTAAATAACTTTACAAAATTATATATATATATATTATATATATATATATATATATGGCCCTATATAATGCATCTCATGCAGCTAACAATGCAATTTACATATTCTGTTTATTTCTGCCATACAAGAAAGTGGAACCGAAGTCCTCCATAATTTAAAAAATTGCAGTGTTTTCCAGTTTTGTCCATTTAATATGAATGAGCTTACAGACCAGACAGAAAAATGGGACCTTTTAATTAAAAGCTCTTTTGTAAAACTGTCACATTGAGCATTGCGATCTCTCTCATTAAATTTTTCTTGGCGAGATCGGTCTCCTCCTCCTCATGTTGTTTCTGTTGGAACTAATGTTAGCTTCATGACGGCTTCCGGTTATTTGGATTTTCAATACTCTTGAGTAACATAAACCCACACAAACCATTTGTGCATCGCTGAAGCCCTGAGCCAGTTTGGGCTGTAAAATCTTCTCCAGCGTTCCCTCGGCGAGCTGATGGCTGCTGTTGCTGCCCCACACGTACACCATGACAGCATCATTCTCCAAGGAGGAGAAAGAGGAAGACCCCGCGCTGCATGAGCACAGGCAGTTAGAGGCCAGGGTGCAGATCTACAACACACACACACACACATGCGGATTAAAGATTTGCTTATCAAAATAAGAGTCATAGAAGACAAAGCCTGGCAATTTTTTAATAATACTGCATATTTCAGAACAATTGTAGGTTTATTTGCACAAACACACCTCTTCAAAGAGGCAAAGAGCAACATGTGAGAGGCTACAGAGTCCATCTGCATCCTTCTTCAGCACCTGAGTATTGACGGATTCACCACGAACAGCCTGGAACAACAACAAATTAGACCCAATAATACTAGCAGCTGCAATATCTATGGGTAATTGAAGTATGGTAAAACCAATACAATTAGTAGCATACTTACTGTATGCCACTGAGACATCTACGTGATCAAGTGTTTATTAATTGTGCCTAACCATGGACAAAAAAAATAATGTCGGAATATAATGAGAGTAGAGTCAGAGCCTTTCTCCCATGTTAAGTAACAGCTGAGTAAAATAGATTAAAAAAGAGAAAAAATGTAGGGTGGGGGTTTGTTTCTATCAATTGGTTGCTGAATGAATGAATAAAGGTACTGTTCACCCAAAAATTAAAACTTGGTCATCATTTACTCACCCTCATGTCATTTCAAACCTGAATATATTTCTTTCTTATGTTGAAAACAAAGAGAAGATACTTTTTTGAATTTTGAAGAATGAAACAGCTGTTGGTCCCCAATGACTTCCATAGTAGGGAAAGAAATACTATAGAAGTCAATGGGAACCGTCAAGTGTTTGATTACCATAATTCTTCAAAATATTTTCTTTTATGTTCAACATAAAAAAGAAACTCATACAATTTTGGAACAACATGAAGGCGAGTAAATGATGACAATTTTAATTTTTGGGTGAACTATTCCTTTAAGAATTACGAGGTCAGAACAAATTGGAAAAGAAATTAAACACATGCACAAATAAACCGTTCACAATCAGATCAATAGCATGCATTAAGAAATGGATAGGGTAAATATAATGGTTAGAATAGGATACAATGTGTTCCAAATGATGGACTCTTTCCAGGACATCTTGGTAATGGCTGGTTAATATGATTCTAAAATAAAAGCATGCGTTTATGTTTTTAAATTCGCTAACACTGATTAAATTATATTAACACAAAGTGAAACGGCAACCAAGTCACTTCCGTAATTGATTAAAACAAAATATTCCTAGAGAAAATAAAATGTAGAGTAGGATTTTTGAGGTAAAAGTGACCTGAATGCCAATGTTGGCTAAAATGCAGCATCTAAATCATTATTTGTCTATTGATTAGCATTATCCAATGGCCCAGGTGACGTTAGCATGTAAGGAAATTAATTTATTATGTTTTGATTAAAGATTGAGAAGATAGACTCTGGCTTTATCTCACCCAAGTAATTAACCAGCTAGTGTTTCAGAGAATGAATTAACTTTGAACTCAGGAGTAGGAAAATCTTTAAACAAACAGTTATTTTAGTACAGGGAACAAGTTTTGCTGAACTTCAAGCACTAAAGCCTTGAAGTAGACATATTTCACATTGATTAAGACATGAATAAATTATAGCATGGCGCATGGTACATGGCAGGTCTGGTGTGGATCAGGCGGCTTTCAGAGCTGGGAAGATGGCCAAGAGCTCCCGGTCAATTGAAAGCCACAATCTTATTTAGAGCAAGGAGACATGTTCAAATCATTCCTGCCCTCCATGAGAGGAATACAGAATAATGGTAAACTACTGTATGGCAGTAATGTATTAGCAGTAGCATTTAGAAACAACGATTTGCTTTAAGTGCCGTAGGAGGGATGAATAAATGAAGGAAAGAGTTAGCCTCGCCTCAGCGCCGTAACTCTATACCCTCTCTGCGTTTGAAAGAGGCACAGCTTTCTATATTAGAGCCCATTAGTATTACTGTATATTACTTCACTCATGCTATTAGCATGACCGCTAGGTCAGCCGCATGGTGCAAGAACACACCGTGTGCTGGCGCATCTGTTGCAGGGTTTGATGGATCAGCTCGTAACCCACTCCAACTGTTTCAGACGTGGTAGAGGAAGCGGAGGCAGCCAGTGCCACCTCCACCCACTCCAGAAGGAAGCGCAAGGATCCTCTTTGTAAGGCTAACGAGAGGAGGAGCTCCAGGGATAGCCTGCGACCTGCCCGATCCGCCCCGGACCCGCTGACCGCCGTCTTCTTTAGGAAGTCTCCAACTTGCGTAAGACAGTCAAGCCCCACTGTTGGGATCTTGTTCTCGTTGGCCAAGGAAAGAGGAGGCAGGGCGGCTAGGACTGAGGACGCAGTTGCCAGTACCTCGTTGCACAGAGCCACGTCCGGTGGGTTCTCAAGACGCCCACGCTGCCAACTCTGCCTCAGTAGGGCAAAAAGGAGACTCAACCCAGTCCGGACTCCCATTTCAATAAGAACATCTGTGCCCGACTTTGAACGGGAACTGCCTGTTGGCCAAGGCTCAGACACTAATTCTAGAGCGCCCCCTTCTGCAGTGGAGGATGAAGGCTGGGGAGGTAGCGGTGCTCGGAATCGGTCGTGATACTTGCTATGGAGGGCGTAGAACACCCTCTGGAGGATCATCAGTCTGTGGTGCAGGGATAGTGCAAAGGGGGTCCTCGCCAGCATGCGGTGGGCAAGGCATCGCTGACTGTGGAGCAGCGCGGACAGATATTCCTCCTTCTCCTCCTCAGCGCTGGATTCGTACTGGAAGTCAGGCAAGCGTGGACCCATTAGGTCCTGCACTGGTTGGGCCAAGCCCACAACCTCCTTGTTGTAGACCAGTTTTGCATAGAGAGCTGCCGCTCCGTGCCGTGTGGCAGTCTGAACGCTGTCCTCCGCCGCCCAGGAGCTGTTCAGGTGCTCCTGCCACTTGAGCATCATGTGAGTCTGAGAAGGCACCATCACTGTACATTATTCACATGCAAGGGGCACATAGCTGGAAGAGAGAAAAAAGAAAAAGAAAATTAAAAATACATTTTATGACCTAGCTAAGACATTGGCGTCAACAGCCTTGTGGGCAGCGCACCAACATACAGCACCGTTGTGCTACTGGCGTCCTGAGTTTGAATCCCGACTCAAGGACCTTTCCCCATCCCGCCCCCATATCTCTCTCCAACTTTGCTTCCTGCCAGTTCTGATCTGTCCTTTCATAATAAAGGTGAAAATGGCAAAAATAAATCTTAAAAAAAAAAAAGACCTCGCAAAGACTTTCAATGCAAGTCCTAAGGTTTCCGGAACAAACCCCACATTGAGACATTGCCATAGTACCCAAGCAAAAAACGTAAAGTGTGGTCACATTTACCATTGCTTTGTGAAATGTCATTGGATAATTCCAGTCTTTTAAATAGGAATCTGTGTGATTGGGAGGTTTGAATGACGGTAAAAAAGATTTTGCTCAAATTCAAGTTGCTCACTCTAATTCACCATATTGATCAACAGGAACCTGCTGGGTTTGAAAGTGACTTATGTGTGAGAGGAGCTTCATGCATCACTATGCTACTGATAATAGACTTTTCTGTTCTATCTTTTAGCATTTTTCTGCTTGGGGAATTACATATTATAAGTTCATGGAGCTCTTCTAATCCGAAAGGCTGTGAAAGTTGTTGATTTAAAGGGATAGTTCACCCAAAAATGAAAATTCTGTTATTAATTACTCTCATGTTGTTTCAAACCCTTAAGACCTTCGTTCATCTTCAGAACACAAATTAAGATATTTTTGATGAAATTCAAGAACTTTCCGAACCTCCATAGACAGCAAGGTGAGGTAATTGGTGAGTAATGATGGTAAGTAATTAATGACAGAATTTTCATTTTTGGGTAAACTATCCCTTTAATAAATACATTTAATTTAAATTCATTTTAATAAAACATCTAATAAATAAATTTAAATGGATGATCTAATCTAAATGTATAAATATAATTACAAAATAAAAATAAATAAATAGTTTGAACTCTGGAGGCTGTTTTAAATGATAGGTACCACAATTGCTGATCTCTGAGATGCCTCAATGTTACTAAATAATAAGGAAGCATTACATTTATCCAGTCAAGTTTCTAGGCAGCTAAATAGGTTTTGGAACAGAGCTTACAGTTTTGTTTGTTATAGTGCATCTTGCAATTCCACTGGAAACTATGGACATGTCACCCATAATATGAAGAACACATCAAATTATACAGAGCTTACTTACACTGATGACAACAATAGTCATGCACTACAGATAAACAGCGAATCACTCGGCCCTAAAATCTTTGTGACTCATTAATCAGAAGGTTTAGACTTCACCCTAATCTAGTTAGTATCTGTAAAACTGATTACAGACTCCAGCAGCTGTAACTAGCCTTCATATAACCTGATGAGAGATGATGTGAAGATGAAAACAGCCTGACAACACCCAGGGTTCACCTTTCTGGGTCTCTTTCCGACCTCAGAGACAGTCAGCTTTCATCTGAAGATGTAACAACGAAAATTTCCACTTGTTTTGAGAGCTGTGACATTTCAAAAAACCTCAGTTTGAGTATGCGATGCATTAGTTCAAACCCTAAGCTGTAAGCTCCAAAGAAAACAGAGACATTTTATTATTCCAGCATTCACTTTTTATGGCTATGCAAGCAAGTAATGAAAGTTTTACACAGTAATAATATTAATATGCTCTGAAATACTTGATTCTGATTGGTCAATCAGATAATCATTTGTTTTCACAGCTGTCTAGTTATATAACCAACACTGAAGAGTAAAGGATGCTGAAATTTCCGCTTTGCCATCACAAGAATGCATTTTAAAATATATTAAAATTTTACATTTTTAAAAATATATTAAAATAGAAAACAGTTATTTTGAATTGTAATAATATTTCACAATATTACTGATTTAATTTTGATCAAACTGTACTATATTAACATTTACAACTTTTCCAGTATTCTAAAGAGGTGTTATTTCCATTTATGAGTGTAAAAAAAGAAAACAAGGAAACTCCAGTGGTTAGGATGAGAGACATACTCATGATAATATATTTTAGTCTCGGAAAATATGATAAGCTAACATATGAATATGAAACCTTCTTTGATTATATCTGGAAATCAGTAGCTGTTCAATCAGTAATGACTGACGTGATGAATCCAACACTTGCACAGCAGTATGATCTAAAATGAGAAAATCCTGGACTTAAACCTCGAATGAACCAGACACCATCAGCCTGGGAATTGAGCAACCTGAACGCCTGCCTCAGTTTCTCTCACATCAGTGAACCCGCTGGCCTTCTCATCACTTCGAGCAAGTTACCACCACCTCCCGTTGGTCAGTGTCCATGAGCAACATGACCTAGCACTTTCACGTCTGCACTGAGACTTACACCCCAGAATTTATTACACCCGACAGCCTCTAGGGTTTCACTACGTGTAAAAATAAAAAGGATGCTTCTCAAAGCTGCTTCACAGTTATGTAGGAGGTGGTGTGGGACCGAGTGTCACATTCCCAGGGAACTCCGACTAATCCTACAAAAACCATGACAATAACAAGCCCTTAATGTAGAGGACTGTGTAAAGAGACACTGAGCTTATCCTCTGAGGTGTTTACCACTTTACAACAGACATACTGGCGTGAGTACAATGCGCTGGGTGTAAATATAGACAATCTTCAGTTACATGTTACTATTAATGATGAGAAAAAGGTAGTTATGCACCAAAATAGCAATTTTAGAGCACGTATAAAAATAGATCAGAGAACATACAGTTTTAAACTAGTGTTGATCTGATAGCTGTTGGGTGTGCTTTTCAAATTAAACTAGAGGACAGAATAACAGCTGGGTTATTCCCGCCAAGAAGGTCAGATGTGTTGGATATATTATTTCAAATTTTGTGAAATATCGTCAAATATTTTAACACTTTAAAATAATGGTTTCACAATAATAATATATTTTCAAATGTCTTTTAATCTTACTTTGGCAAAGTGGAATTTTCAGCATTGATACTCTTTAGTGTCACATGATCCTTCAGAAATCATTCTAATATGCTGATTTGCTGAAACATTTCTTATTATTATTATCAGTGTTAAAAACAGTTGTGATGTGTTATATATATATATATATATATATATATGTGTGTGTGTGTGTGTGTGTGTGGTGTGTGTGTGTGTATGCATATATATATATATATATATATATATATATATTATAACTGTCTTTACTGTCACTTGTGATCCATTAAATGCATTCTTGCTGAAAAAAAAAAAGTAATAATTTCTTTACATAAAAAAATTGAATACTACTAAACCCAAACTTTTAAATAGTTGTGTATATGGCAATAACATGTAATTACTTTGGTTAGGGCAAAAAAAATGTAATAAAACATTTATTTTGACAAAATTTCTAATCAAAACAAATCACTGCCCATCCTTTTAGACTTTTGTGAAATCCCTTTATGCTTAATAACATTATGCTACAGGAAGTGATGCCATTTTGGTGGGAAAAAAACAGCACAAACATCAATAAGCACTAGCAATAGATTTTATTGTTTGTATGTGCTGTTACTATGTTTGTTTAACTTTAAAACATTAAATCCAATCAAGTTTGATAAAACTACAGTCAGGTATCACTACGATTATATATAAAATTCAAAAGATGGCTAAAAACATCCACATTAACCATTAAAAATATTAAAATTGACACCCTCATGCAAGCCAACTCTCAATGCCTTACTAATTTTAGCATCCTGTTAATGTCTTTGTGTAAATAATCACATCTGACCAAAACATGATTATGAAAATCGGCTACATCTTTTTATGGAAATACTTTCTTAAATTACAACACAAGCATATTATCATTGAATCTTTTTACAGAGTTCAAAAGAGAGCTGCATAACAACAATGAAGCATTAAAAATTGGGATTATAATAAAATATAAATCTGCTTTCTCTTTTGCCTTAATAGTAATAATTGCTGAAAGGTTTTCAAGCATTTCTTGGAAACCTTGATGCAAATGAGCCCACAGTCAAATGACGGAACGCACAAACGATGTTAACCGAAATCAGAGAGCACATATGGAACCACAGGGTCATTCTCAGCCACAGAGGTGAAGGACTGAGCTTGAATCAATCAGACAAACATAAAGCTGTCCAGTCAAGATTTTCCATTGCCAAGTGCTAAAACTGATGACCTTCTGATGAGTGAGACTAAAGTGGATTCAGATCAGCCAGTCAGAATGGTCTGAGGGGGATGATAGTCTGAACACCTGACTAAGACAACTAAAACTTACGTCCAGTCCAATCACATTTCAGACAGAGGCCATCAACACATAAGGGTACACCAAGGTTTCAATGCACAACTACAAAGCTGAGCTTTGAGGCTTGTGTTAAATACGAGTGCAAAATATCTCCTGAACACGAAACATTAAAGATTTCATTTTTTCATATCAGAAGTGTCTGGCTCCCGTTATGAGCTCTGGATCAACCTGTCTGGACCTTGAAGTAAACAATAAAGGCTCTGATTATGAAACACACCAAACTGTCATGCAACATGCACTAAGATGAATTTCTCCTCTCACAGAATTGAGAAAGAAACTAAATAATTATTTTAATAAACCTAAAATAATCATTCATTTTAGCCAAAGTGACTGTCAGTACTCTTCTGGAGAGACCTGACGGTAAAGTTCTGTCATCATTTACTCACCTTTATGTCATTGTAAACCTTTATTAATTTTTTGCTTAGTTCAATGAAATACAAACTAATATTTTGCAGAAGCCAATATAATTAATGTCAGTGAGGACTGAAGCAGTCAAGATAAAAAAATAAAATAAAAAAAATGACAAAAAAGCGAGCATAAATGTAATCCATATGACTTGTAATGTATATTCCAAATCTACCATATGATTGTTTTGTTTGGAAACAGGACGACAATTTTAATTTATGTACTGAAAATTTCCACTGTGGTTCTGAAATGTTATTTATACTTATGTAGGGTGACCATACGTGCTCTTTTTCATAGACATGGCCTGCCCGGGATTTCTAAATTGCCTAAAATATCTAAAATATGCATTGGTTTGACTGTTCTCTGTAGGTCCCACATTCTTGCATGCAACGATTGGTCGATTATGTATAATGCCTGCATTCTATTGGTCAAACTTCTTTTCAGTCATGACTTTCAGCAAGTATGAAAACAATACGAAAAAAAGACAAAACATGGACAATTTAGGCAGTTTAGAAAACCTGTCCGGATCAAGTTAAAGTATGGTCACCCTAGCTTACACATATACAAAAATCATAGCATGTTTGATTCTACAAATCTACAAAACATGCAAGAACCAATGATGTTTGACTTCACTGGCATCAAACCTTAGGCAGCACATTTTGATATATTTAAGTCTGAATATGTGTGTTGTTGCAGGTTTGCAATGATATTAGTGCGAGTGAATGATAACAGCATTTTATTTTGGGGTGTGCTGTCCCTTTAAATGCCTTGCTCGAAGAAACAATGGTGATGGTTCATGGGTCACCTGTTCTCTGCGGAAAAGACCATCTTAGGCCAGCATGAATTTCCATGGTTTGGTGCTTGTCTATCTGGTTAACCAGTATAACCAGCAGAAAACATTGTTTAGCCAGCATGGTCCTTCTAATGAAGTTGGTTGACCAAGGGAGGCTTTGTTAGGGCTAAAAACAGTACAGACATCAGCATCCCAGCATCTTAAACTACACATGCTGGTCTTTTCAACAGGGTTGAAGGGTTTGAACACACCATTTATAACCACTACACCACATCACCCCCAAGAAACTGCTATTTATTCAGCATGGTGGACCAGAAAGCATCAGATATGATCAGTCAAAACAACCCACTATGCATCTAAACCTCGGTCTATGCCAAAATACAGCACATTATGCAAAATGTAACCACAAATAGATAAGCCACCAGAGCAACATGCATGCATGAACTGTCACTTAGGAAAGACTTACATTGTTGCATCAGCTGGGACTCAGCAACAGTGACAGATACAAAAATAGCTGACATATGACGAGCTCAACTGTTTAACGAACTATTAAACCACATCAGTTACGACAGATACGACAACCCACAATTCATCAGCTCGGATCCTGTCGAATGAAACATAAAAAAGACAGTGT
Organism: Cyprinus carpio; assembly: GCF_018340385.1. Classification (NCBI taxonomy): domain Eukaryota; kingdom Metazoa; phylum Chordata; class Actinopteri; order Cypriniformes; family Cyprinidae; genus Cyprinus; species Cyprinus carpio. The sequence continues at coordinate 6,095,069 of NC_056617.1, read as the reverse complement.
ATATAATACTTACCAAACGATCCGATCTCCTGTTTCCTTCTGTCATTCACGCCCAGCAGATCAACTGCCCCCTGCAAGGCTCTTTAAACCTGCTGCCTGACGTTACCAGAAAGGACGGGAATCCTGCGCTTTATTGTGAACCATATCCTGTATTTACCTTCACAAGTACACAAGTTTGAATTAAATATAACTAAACGGCACCCGGTAAAGAGGAGTTACGCAATGCGAGGACGAAATGCCGGTTAATCTCGCGCTGAGGGTGTTTATAGCGGGGTAGGCTGCCGCTCCGCAAGCTGCGGCCATGAAAGACAGCGGCGTTCGTTTTCGGGAATGCGCGTGCAGCGGTGGACTTTACGCATACGGCGTAGTCTCATGACGTCATGACGTTTAAATCATATGGGTCCGTTATGTCTAGCTTTTGTTTATGACACGTTATTTACCATTACTGTATTTAATATGTATTTAGTTCATTATTATTAATTATCATTTTTATTTTAAATATTCATGTCGGTTTAAAACGCTTTTGCATATCTTTGAGATTTTTGTTTTGCCCAATGCGACCCGAATTACACAACCCCTCCTCCCAAGAAAATAAAAATAAACATAGAATTACAAACAGACAATAAATAAATAAATAAATATACTGAGGCCTTTTTAAAGTCGAGAATAGTGACATGAAATGTGACGCGTTACTCTCCTGCCGTTGTTTAATGCAACAGCGCCATCTAGTGATGGATATTCTGCATTGCTGCCCCTGAGCGTGTGATGCTCTTGTGTTCTTTTCCAATATAGCCTACCTACAGTATATATTTATGGAGACAAGATCGGAAAGGGTTTTCAAAGAGTTTGACTTTCAAGATATATATTATACAGATGCCTCATTAATATTCAGCCGAATGCTTATTTGTAAACTTAATAAAATGTCATAAAATTAGACTATTTCAAGACAACATTTTCAATCAGGTCAGTGTTTTAATAACATTTACAGTTCTGAAAGCATCATAAACGGTATCTTGATGTAAAATTAAGATTGAAAAATATTGCAGAGAACCAGAGTATTTTATGAAGTTTGGTTTGTCTACCCCATCAGCTAAAATGGGCCACGTTATGACTTTCAAGAAATATTTCAATGTTTTCTCTTTTTTTAATTGTTCAGGTAACATCAAAAGAATTAAAACTGAAGCTTGGACATATTATATTTACATTGTATGAATCCATTCATGTAAGACACTTATCTTGTTATTAAACAATATATATATATAATTAGAAATAAATAAAAGTTATAATGATAGCTTTGCTGTTTGTTGTGCATATATATATATATATATATATATATATATATATATATATATATATAGATCAAAATTTTTGGAACTGTAAGATTTTTAATGTTTTTTAAAGATTTCTCTTCTGCTCACCAAGCCATTATTTTATCCAAAATGCAGCAAAAGCAGTAATATTGTGAAAAAGGTTTTACTATTTAAAATAACTGTTTCTATTTGAGTACATTTTAAATCTAATTTGTTCCTGTGATCAAAGCTGAATTTTCAGCATCATTACTCCAGTCTTCAGTGTCACATGATCCTTCAGAAATCATTCTAATATGCTGATTTGCTGTTCAGGAAACATTCTTTTAATATTTTATTATTAGCTTGGAGTCTTTTTTTTGGGGGGGGGGGGGGGGGAATAGAAAATAATACTTTTATTTAGCAACCATGCTTTAAATTTATCAAAAGTGATGATAAAAACATTTATAATGTTACAAAATAGTTCTATTTCAGATTATTTGCTGTTCATCTGAACTTTCTATTCATCAAAGAAACCTGAAAAAATCTCGATATATACAGTATATATATATATATATATATATAATTTTTTTTAAAAATTTTGGTTGAGTATAGCAAATCAGAATTTTTGCATGATTTCTAAAGGATCATAAGACTGGAGTGATTATGTTAAAATGTCAGCTTTGAAATAACATTAATAAATTACATTTTAAAATATATTATATACAGTTATTTTAAACAGTAAAAATATTTCAAAATGTTACTGTTTTGCTGTGCTTTGGATCAAATAAATGCAGGCCTGGTGAGCAGAAGAGACTTTCTTTAAAAAAAAAAAAATCATTAAAATATCTGTTCAATAACTTTTGACACACACACACACACACACACACATGGGCCTAGTACTTGTAAATGAAACAGATTATTGAAAAAGAGTTACCTGCCTTTTCTTTGTAATTATTTTTGAAATTTGTGTGCATTTCTGTGTTCAAACTGTTTCACCAAACTGTTTACTGTAAATCAAGTCTCAGAAGAACACACTTTCAACGCTACCAGAAACATCTCGTCATGCACGTTCACGTCAGGAACAAGGAGCCATGGGGGTCACGAGGGTCATCTTGAAGAACCTTCAAACAAACAACTCCAGACTTCAGTGATGACATCAATTCCTGGATGGCAGCACGGCTCTAATTCCACTTCCACGCCGGATTTCTAAAACAGGGAAGGGGGAGGCTGGCAAATAGACAACAACACCGGATTGAGGAAACTGACGAGGGCATACTATGTGCAAAACAAACTTGTTTAAAGCTGACAGTCATGCAGCCCGAGCCGTTTCATTCACTATCACATCTAAGAAGAGGACAGCTCCTCCCCAGCGCACTAGACCCGAGGACAGCATCCAGGTGTTCGCTAGCACTTCAAGCCATGCGTTTGTACGCGATCCCGGTGTTGCTGCTGATGGTGTTCGGAGACGCTGACGCGTGGGGTCCCTCTGGTAAATACGCCGTCAGCTGCCCGGATAAATGCAACCTCGCGCTGTGCGGCTCGACGCAGCGCTGCAGGCGCACGGTGCTGGATGACTGCGGATGCTGCCAGGTCTGCACCGCGGGACGGGGAGAGCACTGCTACCGCACCGTGTCCGGGATGCACGGCGTCAAGTGCGGCCCGGGACTCTTCTGCGACTTCTACAAGGATGAGGATGATTATGGAGATGAATATGGCATCTGCAAAGGTACGGGCTGATGTGGGCACCTGCTCAGGCAGATGGGATTGTGGGGGGGATTGGCATTCAACGGATTCATTGATTCTGCAATCAGTTATGTCTTAATTATAAACTGCAATTTTCAGAGCAAAAGATAACTTAAAATAATGGAATTAATTAAAAATAATGACATAGAAATGTTTTTATCACTTTCTTTAATTCCGTATCAAAAAGACGAATTGCTTTATTTCTTTATTTTTTTCTTTATACTTGCACTAATTATTAATTAATTATGGACTAATTATATCCTAATTATGGGCTTATATATATTAGCCCATAATTATATCTAATTGGGGATTTAAAATGTATTAACATACTAAAAACTTAACGTATTAATGGATTTCTAATTTAATCTTGATATAAAAAGAATATCTTAAAAAAAATTATTAATATTTAATATATAATATAGGAAATTAAAAGTATAGCTTTCCACCAAAGTTTAAGACTGTTATGTATCTTGAAAATTAAACCTTTAATACTGTCTTCTATCACCAATGTAGCCTTCATAAATTAAAAAAAAACATAACCATAAAACCATAAATATGGAATTCAAAGCGAGTTGTGTAAAAAAGAATGTGTATGCATAAAAAATAAAGATTTTATATTTAAGATGTGCTTATACAAATTAAATATTCTATATATTTCAAATTAGATTAAACAACAACAACAAAAAACTGTAACAAAGTGACAATCAACAAAAGTGACAGTCAAAAGAAATGTGAAAGAAAAACATTTACATATAGAAAAAATGTTTTATATATATATAGTATATAGTCTACGTATATATGTTAAAGACTGTCCTGACAAATTACTTAATTTTTTCCTATTGTGCGATTTCACATTTTTTGCTAGCTGGTGTGTCACAAAGCTTCATCACACCTGTTCAAGGCAGATTAATTATGTATTTTGGAGAATATTCAAATATTTATCGAAATCCTCATGATTAGCTGACGGTTTTGAGGTGATCTCAGGTTACAGGTTAGAGAACAGTTCGCCATACTAAAGAAAACTCTCCTCCAAGTCTCTTTTAGGGCCCCTAAATTATTACTTAAAGTATTATGTCAGAACAGTGTGAGTTGGTGAAAGAACACTCATTGCTTTGTACTGGTGAAACACACTCCTTCCACACCGATTACTCACACTCAGCCTTTTAATTGAGTCTTACCCCGAGTCTTAGACATAAGTGAGCCTTCTGATCCTTTTATACAAACACTGGATCAGCAATAAGCAAATATCCTTTAAAAAGAGTCTTTGTTAATGACAAGTGGTACAGATCCTGTAATAGTTAAATCAGCTCTAACATGTTTGTGTTTTCTCTTTTCAGACTGCATGTATGGAACATATGGCATGGAATGTCGGAAAACATGCACCTGTAAAGCAGGTGGATTGTGTGACAGGGAAACAGGCGCTTGTCTCTCCTTTAAATTCTTGGCTAAAATGGCCATGCTGAAATCTCATTCAAGTGAAGGTGAGTTTACAGTTTATTAAAGCACACAAAATATTTCTTTTTATTATTTAAAAAAAATTGTAAAAATATATTTAAGATGTGTCATTTGATATAAAGTGACATTATGCAGAATATTAATTTTTTTTTTTTTTTTATTATTATTATTGTATGACAGGTAATGAAGTGGGCTCAGGCGACGGCAACACTGAAACCAGCAGCAATCGGTCTCCCACTCGCAACTTTCTCACCCCTCGCTGACAGCAACTCTCTATCTTCAGTTTAATCAGTGTATATGTAGCATAATAAATTAAAGGACCAAATGGATATATTTTAATATGTTTAAAAGGGTCAAAGAAAAAGATGCACATTTTATTCTGTATATTTTACAGATGTGTATGCCAGTTATGTCTTTATTCCAAAGCATGTCTACATGCATTCACATGCACACAAATATCCAGCAGAATTTGATATCCCAATAATAATGTTCCTGCAGGGGCACATTATGCTGAAACTGAGATGTCAACACTGAATGAACACACACAAACACTTTTACATTATGAATGCATTACAATTAAATTGTATTTAATGAGATGCATTTTCTAAGATTATATACCAGACTCAATTCCAATTCTGATCAGCATTAGCGTCAACATTCAGTGATATTACATCTGTAATGCTAAACAGTGCTGTTTTTCATTTCTGTGGTATATTAAGGCGAAGGAGATTATTATAAATTATGGGCTGTATATCCTTCTAATCTGTGTGTAAATTATTCTCTGTGAATCTTTGCTTTAAAACCCTCTTGAAAGTGATAATATGAATTCTTACTGCTGTATGTATGAGATTTAAATTAAAACAATGTTATTCTATGAGGAAAAATACAGTCTCTTGTTGTTTTGCTATTTTTTATTTAGTCAAGTTTTTGAGTTTTTAATTACAAGTTCTGTTTAAAACATTTTAAAAGTGTGGAAAAAACTTGCAAAATTATAACTAATGTTCTCTTTTTAATATTTAAGTTAACTGAGATCTGTTTTAACCTCAATATATAGGAGTAACAATGAGGCAAAATGTCACAGTTTTTACTTATATTTTTTTGAAAGCCAGTATTTTTATATGTGTATGTATAGAGTGTATATGAAAGTCTTCAATACAAAACTATACTGAACATTATTACTGTTATTGTCCAAGAGGATATATATAATTTTTTTTGAGTTGATAGAGCATAATTGTGTATAATTATTGAGAATAATAACTTTGTTTTATTTTTTAAATAAACTGCCTTTAAGAATATTTGTATATTTTAAAAGGTAATATTATATATATATATATATGCTTAATACAATTAGACATTTGAACTAATACAAAATCAAATGCTTGGTTAAATTATTATACACTCTTAAAAATAAATACAAACTTTGAAAATGTACGTTTATCCAGATCGAACCTCCTTTCCAGAAGTTTCTGAATGAAAACACCCCGTCCTCATCCTGAGCAGTACAACAGATGCTCTTCAACACAAGCTCTGAAAATACCCACCGCAGACTATTAATAACCGTCAGATCCCTCACCTCGCGAGGTCTCATATGAGGCTTTTTCCCAGCATCCCACTTGTTTATTTCCTGTGTTTCCTGACACCTGTGAAAATTGTCTTACTTCCTGTTGTTGTTGTGTCTGCCTCTGGGACAGGATTCAAAAACGGTTGGAATTTATCAACTGACACACGTCACCACAGGACAGGACGGGAAAAGAGGAATGTCTCGCTTCCGTCTCCGCAGCAGGTTGACAAAATGCCTTCCCTGTGGTAAACTTCACGTCACTGAAACATAAACACTTTTATTGACACATTTCTGAATGAACTGAACTGCAGTTTTGTGGTTGTTCGATTACAAACATGACAAAGTGTACACAGAGTTCAAAAATACTTATTCTACAATTAAACCAACTGTTTTCAAAATTGATATTAAAAAGAAATGTTTCATGCACATCAAATCAGAATATTATAATAATTTCTGAAGGATACTGAAGACTGGAGTAATGATGCTGAAAATTCAGCTTTGCATCACAGGAATAAATTACATTTTAAAAATATATTAAAATAGAAAAGTTATTTTAAATTGTAATAATCTTTCAAAATATTCCACTGTTTTTACTGTATTTTTAATCAAATAAATGCAGCCTTGATGAGCAAACAAATCTTAGACTCTAAAACTAAATTCTCTGACAGTCTAAATGTGTACATTTGGTCATTTCCATCCATTTTCAAGTCATTTCCATATAGGTTTTTATGGTCAAAAAAGTCAGTAGCTCACCTTCCTGCCGAAGCTTATTTTTAGAGACCCATTCAGGAGCTTTTCTTGAGGATTTTCCTTCTTTCCATGCATTGTTTCCTCAACAGGCACAGCAATTCTTTCCTCTATAAGCCAATGAGCTTTAGTGTGAGACACCTTTGACTTCATAGCAAGGCCTTTAAATCTTATTAAAACTCACACACACACGTATGCGCACACACACACACACACACACACACACACACACACACACACACACACACACAGAGAGAGAGAGAGCACACAATTAATAAACAGCATTTGCTCTTTGCATCTTTAACTATCAATATTTAAAGCAGATCTATAAAAGCTAAACCAGGATATTTAATAAAATATCAGGCTGAATATATATCACTTTTAAACAATACTCTTATATAAAAACATAATTTACTGCAATATATTCAAATAAAAAGTATCTGTCGTACCATTCAATGCCGTAATGCTTTTGAAGGAAGTCTCTTATGCTCATGCATTTATTTGATCAAAAATACACTAAAACAGTAATATTGTGAAATATTATTACAGTGTCAAATAACTATTTTCTATTTGAATATATTTTGAAATGTAATTTATTCCTGTGATGCAAAGCTGAATTTTCAGCATCATTACTCCAGTCTTCACATGATCCTTCAGAAATCATTCTAATATGCAGATTTGCTGAAGGTTTTTTATTATTATTATTATTATTATTATTATTATTATTATTATTATTATTATTATTATTATCATCAGTGTTGTAGCTGTGTTGCTTAAAATTTTTGCGGAAACTGTGATATATTTCTTTCAGGATTATTTGATGAATAGTAAGTTTAAAAATATATTTTTTGTAACATTATAAATGATTTTAATACAATTTTCTGATCAATTTAATGTGTCCTCACTGAATAAAAGTGTGCAAAAAATGTAGGATAGCACAGTATAGCAGAAAAGTAAAAAAAAAAAAAAATTAAAGGCAACCCTGGCTGAAGTTGTAGTTCATTGCACTTTATCTGACAGCTTTACCAAATTACAGAAATTATGACAAATTAAATGTATGAGAACAGAGATGTTGATGATAGATAGATAGATAGATAGATAGATAGATAGATAGATAGATAGATAGATAGATAGATAGATAGATAGATAGATAGATAGATAGATAGATAGATAGATAGATAGATAGATAGATAGATAGATACTCCAGTCTTTAAGTGTTACATTTGATAAATTTAATGCACGCATGCTGAATAAAAATGGTAATAAAAAAAAAAAAAAAAAAACTTAGTGCTACAAAAAAAACCTCTGATTTTTAAAACAAGATAAATGATACATCACATACTTGCAAGTACAAAGATAACTAACGTCACTGACACTTAATAATAATTACTTTTCATTATACTCCTCCTAATATGATTGGCCATGACCCGGCCAAGACCCAAAGCCTGCTGACGGAGAGGCAGACAACAAGAGAACAGGTTGAAGAGGTCTCTGATAACACAGATCTGCTCCGTGCTTCTCTCAGGCACGAATGCAGCGGTTCATCATTCCCCTGAGAACCGAGAAGCAGGACTCCCGCGGCCAAACAAAGGCCTCGTTCGGAAAAACAGGAAGGAGTTGGTGAGAAATACCCTTTATCTGACTCCTGAACACGTCAACATCGCCCTTCAGAAACAAAGGTGTACAAAGCACCTTGTAAATACCCCTTAAATTACGGAAACTGACCGTGTTGATATTTGGACGGTTACAGGTTGTTTATTAGCCTGCGCAAAGTGTATAACGGCAACCTCAACGAGTGTTAGGTCACAACCTTCACAGAAATGAAGCGACGTCTGAGTCGTCCACTTCTGCAACAATGAATCGGATGTCTAAATTTAGGAATAAATACACAGACGAGAAATTGATTAGATGTTTGGCATTCCACAGGTCTACAGAGTCGTGAAAACACCCTAATTATGTCTTGAAGTGGCTTTGAAGCTGACAGCCTGGTTACGATTGAACACTTTGTGGAGACTTTTTGAAGGTTTCGAAGGCGTTTGGGGTGAAAACCATTTCCCACAATCCTCTGGTGTCTCCTTATAATCTGTTAGGGGTGATGGGTGAAGGTTTGGCTGGTTAGCATGGCTCTGTTAGCCGCCTGCTGGTAGATTGTGTGACTACACCATCTGGATGCAAAAAAAAATTCTTGATGCTGATTCCATTGTATTCTGAAGAAATAAAAGTTTAGTTATATAAATATTTCATCATATTATAGTAGATACTATTATCTGAAAGCATGAATACTGTTTAAAAGTTTGGGGTCTGTATTTTGTAATGTTTCTGGGAGAAGATTTTGTAATGTTTCTGACAGAAGTTTCTTTTGCTCACTTAAGGCTACATTTATTTAATCAAAATTACAGTAAAAGCAGTAATGTTAATAGTAAATGAAAAAAAAAGATTAAATAAATATATATATATGTATATATATTAGGGCTGTCAAATGATTAATCACGATTAATCACATCCAAAATAAAAGTTTTTGTTTACATAATATATGTATGTGTACAGGGTATATTTATTATGTATATATAAATACACACACATAAATTATATATTTAGAAATATTTACATGTATATACATTTATATATTTATATTCTTATATTTTATTATATATATAAATATATTTAATATATAAACATAACATAGTTCTTCTTAATTATATACATGCATGTGTTTGTATTTATATAGTATACATAATAAATATACACAGTATACACACATATATTATGTAAACAAAACTTTTATTTTGGATGTGATTAATAAAAAATATGTCTATTTGAGACTAGTTATATATATTATATATATATATAATATATATATATATATATATATATATATATATAAATTTCTGCCATTCTGCCAAAAAAAATCAACAAATACTAATCAATCCTATTCAAATACTTTTCCTTTCAAATTTCTGCCATTCTGCCACATAAAAGCAGCAAATATTGATGTTTCCTATGCAAGGCTGTTCATCACGTAGTTCTTTTTTTTCTAAAAGACACACGCTTCTTATCACTGTTTGGGCAGAACAACACATCCCATCACAGAGTAATGTATGTCAGTGTTATTCTTGTTTTAGCATGGGGTGTGTGAGGGAGCGAGAGATGAGCGTGTGAGCTGTTGTTCTCACCAGTGACTCTTATCTGTCCGGAAAGAAAACAAAATCATTTCACAAACAAGATAAAACACACAAACAGCTCATTATGTCTGAGGAAATAGTTTACAATTATATCAGATGCATGCACTATATGCCATCTAAAACTGCTTTAAACAGTGTTTTGCTTTTATAATATTAATCATAAGACAAGCAACTTTTATGAGATTATATAAACATTTCTACTTAAATTTTTTTTTTTTTTTAATCTTGTGTCAGTGCAAGATCCTTAGAACTAGCGAAGGCAAAATGGTGATTAAAAGCAATGGAAAACATAAGAAATGGAAACCATTTGCAGGACCTAAAATATACAGTTTCTTCTAAATGTTAACCTAAAATCTTGATAAAATGAACTCCATTGGCCTTTATATAAACAGTGAGGTAGTACAGAAAAAGAGAAAAACTACAATACACACTTCTGATTTATGCCCTGTATTTGTTTTTTTAGAAGTGAAAATACCAGTTAGTCATGTGAGCATAAATGCTGAGATAATTACAGCTCCAATCAATCAAAGATGTTGGTTTATCTTCACTCTCACACAACTATGAGGTGTAGGTCTATATGAGGAACATACAGTAGCATTCAAAACGTTGGGTTCTTTGATGAACTAAATTTATTTGAATCTTGCACAATCTCATCATGTCTTTAATGTCGCAATTTAAAGTATTCATGCTGAACAAACATATTCATTAAAAACAACAACAACAACGACGACAACAACAACAACAAGAACTTCTGACTCCAAACTTTTGAACACTGTTGTACATCATGTGGACAGATGCATTTAGAAAGAGAATCGTTTCGAGAATCATTTCACTTCTCGTCACTGGGGGGCACTAATGACCAAGAAATGTGTTTTATAATTTCATCCCTCACTTTAATATTTCCCTACAGAGTTCAGACAAACATTAGGCCTATGAAACCAACATGATTTATTTGTTTAATGTGCTAGAGGGAGAAGTAAAGAAATGGGGTGAAGTTTATTTAATAAATGATTAGGAAACCTGGCATGACTAATTATGAACATTTTTTGGTAATGTACAATTTCATATTGCAGCCCTGTTTTTGTTTGTTGTAAGTATGTTAAGTCATTGCACAATTTCTATGAAACTGCTGAAGTAAGATGTTACAACCATTTAAAAAACATATTTTTTTTCATGTAAAAACCCCACACTTTTTTATGATGCCCAGATGGAAGATACAGACTTTTTTTTGCACAGATTTTTTTGGGGGGAAATCTGCCAGACAAAAACTGCCGCTAAATTGTTTTTAATCAATGACACTTTTGAGACACTCAAAACAAGGTGATCCTAAAACAGTCAGAGTGTGATGACCCCTGACGGCACCTGTCAGTACGAGCAAACCCCTCGTCTTTGATACTTAAATCCCACACTTGTCCCAACATGTTTGGCCTGTTAGTGGATTGCTATAAACTGACTCCAGATCCTTTCCTTAGACACCTCAAAACCCCTGTAAATCCTGATTAGTTAAAATATTCATTGGAAATTAACTCTAAACGTTAGTGTAAGAGCCCCTTTGGTCAACCTAGGCTCTATTTTTATACCTGTAGCCTGGAAATAAATGTCAGAAACTGATTTCAACTGATTGCAGTCACATGGAGATTTCATATTGGTCTTAGCCACAAAAGCTAATAATATTAAAAGTAAAAAAATTAAAAATTAAAATTAAAATAAAATACCAAAAAAAAATGTATTACAAATATATTAACTAATCTAAAGCTCCAAATGAATCTAAAAAGTTCTCCATGCAGTTCCTGTACTACATGCCATTGGAAATGTAGGAGATAATAAAAGTCAACTAAAAGGCTGCTTTACATTACAGAAGGGATTTGATCCCTATCTAAGGACCAAAATATCATAGAATTGGGCTCTTTTAACTTGGATTAGATACCATCCATCTAGAAAACATCCATAACAGCTTAGTAACTGCTTCTGCTGGATTTAATTCAGACCTAAATTCAAATTTAGATCTATATCCAAAACCGACTTAGAGCCAAAACTAGATCTAAATCAGAACAAGATTCATATCCAAATTCATCTAACCTTAAAAGCTATGTTAAATAAAAACCATCTATTTTGTTTCTTTATGAAACTTTACCATTCAAAGCCCCAGCTGAGATGGATTCTATCATCTATTATGTGTCAGGGCATTAGAGAGCTCATGAACTGTGGAATGTGTCAACACTGAAACTATCACCATACAAGCAGATTCCTCTCTATTCCCAGATTGGGTAAACGTGGAGGTTCATCTCACAGGGACAAACATCTCTCAGGAGATCCATTCTCAGCAGTCTTTTCTCTAGTGTTCCCCAGAACAATTTATAAGGCTGTGACCCCTGACTTGACCTGGCTTCAACTCTGTGCGAGTCGGTGACCATCACATTGCAATGACAGTAAGGTTACTGCCCAAGGGCTCAGAGTCTGTGAGAAATGGAGGACAAATCTTCAGACAGACACACACACAGAGGAAAACATTTGCACATGGGAATAGCTCAGCTGTGCTCTTCCTGCAAAAAAAAAAAAAAAAAAAAAAAAAAATATCTATGAAGATTTTCAGTCTGGTTTCAGGCCCCATCACAGCACAGACACTGCACTTGTCAAAATTACAAATTACTTGATTCTTGCATCAGACCAAGGCTGCATCTCATTGCTAGTTTTACTTGACATTGGTGCTGCGTTCGACACTATAGATCATGACATACTCATAGATCAATTACAAACTATACGGGTATTCAAGGGCAGGCTTTAAGATGGTTTAGATCCTACCTTTCTGATAACTATCACTTTGTCTATATAAACGGGGAATCATCTTAATTAAATCCAGTAAACTATGGAGTGCCACAAGGATCTGTCCTTGGCCCTTTTTTCAATATACATGTTGCCCTTTGGAAATATTATTAGAAAATATGGGATTAGTTTCCATTGTTATACTGATGATACTCAACTATATATTTCAACAAGACCAGAAGAAAATTCTAAATTATCTAAGCTAACAGAATGTGTTAAAAATGTAAAAGACTGTATGACCAATAATTTTCTCCTATTAAATTCAGATAAGACAGAGATATTACTTATTGGACCAAAAATAGTACACTGAACCTAGTATATATCAACTTGCATCTAGATGTACTGTTACTTCCTAATTTGGGTGTTATATTAGACAGCAACTTGTCTTTTGAAAGTCACATTTCCCAAGTTACAAAAACAGCATTTTTCTATCTTAGAAACATTGGCAATTTATGGAACATGCTAAATGTTTCTAATGCAGAAAGGCTAGTTCATGCACTAGCAAAGTTCATGCACTAGCACTAGTAAAGCACTGCTAGGGCGTTGTCCTGCAACTTCAATAAACAAGCTACAGGTAGTCCAAAATGCAGCTGCTAGAGTCCTTACCAGGTCAAGAAAATTTGATCTTTTTAGCTCCAGCGTACCTAACTAGTCTTCTATCACGCTACAATCCATCCAAGGTCGCAAAACTCTGGACTTATGGTAGTTCCTAGGATAGCAAAGTCCACTAAAGTAGGTAGAGCTTTTTCACATTTGGTTCCCAAACTCTGCAATAGCCTTCCTGATAACTTTCGGGGTTCAGAAACACTCTCTCTGTTTAAATCTAGATTAAAGACACATCTCTTTAGCCAAGCATTTCCATAACGTTTCTCATAACCTTGTACTTCAGTTACATCTGATCACATGCACATTTTCATTCTTTTGCTTGGGTTGAACACATCATATTTTGCTTAGTTGGAACAGCCGCTACACTAATTTTGCTCTATTACCTTCTCTGTTTCTGCCAGAAAACAGAGCATCCCATGGTATCTAGGAATTACACAAGGTTCAGTCTGGATGCAGCCCTTACAAAGACCTGATATGACCGAATGCCTGAAGAGATGATGCCAATCCCCAAGAAGACCTCAGATGATGTCAACTCTCAGACAACATACAAAACTACTAAATTTTGCTATAATGGACATCAACTTGAGATGAGCTATTACTAAATATAATGTAGAATCTTTAATTTTCTGTAAAGCTGCTTTGCAACGATTTGCATCGTGAAAAGCTTTATACAAATAAACTTGAATTTAATTGAAAACTTGAATTGAATAGTGACATGATTTGGGGTGTTTACAGCTGGTGGAAGATTTGCTTATGGATGTACATCAGAAAGTCAACAAGGTCTCGTATTTGCCATTTTATTGGGAACAACTCTTTTTCAAGATACATGGAAAAATCATACACTTAGATTTGGACATAATGGCCTCTGATCTGGAGCTTTTCTCTGTAAAATTATGTGCCTAAATGTCTGTGTATGCAAAAGTTCGGAATTTAATAAATGATTTCATAAATTATTAAATGTAGGCTGTTAAATAACCATTTAAATTGGAATAAAAGAATGTCAGATTTACTGAATTCAAAGAAATTCAACACAGTCATAACGGAGGGATTTCATTATGCGTACACAAATGTTTGCTAACACAAGTTTTGCAATAAAATCTATTTGAACTAATTATGCTTATTTATTTACTGGTATACAGAATACTCTTAAATACTGCCACAATATATTTTAATTTCTAATATTTATTTAAATTATTCTATATATATAGGCTACTTATTTGCTACCTTAATTCAAAGTCAATTGGAATTCAGCAAATGAACTGGAATTTAAAAGGCATTTTTTAAATTCCAAATTGTCAACAACCCTGCTTACAGTACGTCAGCCCAGCTTTTGGTCTTTTATGCCTGACTAGTAGCAGGAAAGCATCTATTATTTTAGCATCCAATTACAAAGACAAACATGGCCATGTGTTTGTCTGCTCTCCACCATCAATCCACAAATACAGAAAGGAGATTGAACCTGACCAACTGTTCTGGACACATTACCCACCTCAACTGAACCTGGTGGAGTTCTCTGTCTGCAGGGCTGGTTCTTTTTATAGGGCCGGTGTGCTGGATAAATCTACAGCTCAATGGGTAGACAGACCCATGGGATATCTTTATGAGCACAAAGGGACAACAAACTTATTAATGGCTTGATAGATGAATTCAAAGAAAATCTAAGTTCTTCGCTCACTTATTTGTTGTTAAGATGCTAATTTTTGGGCCATTTTGCTTCCATGACTAGTGGAAAGAAAACATCCGAATTACACATTCAAGTGTTTATTTTATTACACTATATATATTTTGCTTCTCAGCAGAACAGATTTGGAAAATTGAGCATTACATCACTTGCTCATCAATAGATCCTCTGCAATGAATGGGTATTGTCAGAATATAAGTTCAAACAGCAGATAAAAACATCACATTAATCCACATGGAATCCACATTACTATCAGTTAACATCTTGTGAAGCGAAAAGTTGCATGTTTGTAATAAATAAATTTATCATTAAGACATTTTCAACTTCAAACCATTGCTTTCAGCTAAAATGGAATATTATGGATACAGTCCTCTATGCATAATATTGCTTTCTAAAGTGAAAAAGTCTTGTCTGAATCAGGAGAGAAATTTGCAAATAATCAAACACTGTTTACAAGTGAAAACAGTCCAAAACAGTTCTAAAAAAATATGTTGATGGATTTTGGATTTTGATGTGAGAGGA
Source organism: Cyprinus carpio (assembly GCF_018340385.1). Taxonomy (NCBI): domain Eukaryota; kingdom Metazoa; phylum Chordata; class Actinopteri; order Cypriniformes; family Cyprinidae; genus Cyprinus; species Cyprinus carpio. Next base: position 6,079,460 of record NC_056617.1, on the reverse strand, counting down.
CAAAAGGGGATGGACTTTTTTTTATTCTGATGGCACTCATTCATTTCAGGATCCATTGGTGGATCCATTGGAGGATCCATTGGTGAATAAATGGTTAAGTTTTCAATGAATTTCCATCAAACATTAATTTATTGTTTGCACACTTATAGAAGCATATTCTTTATAACACTAGAGGGCACCCCAGAGACTTAATTTCAAAACTGAATGAATATGAATATAGCCAAGAATCTAATGAGTACAAACGGTGTTCAATAAATAATGAATCTTTGTGCTTTAAAAGTTCAAACATTCAGACCTTCCATCATGAGTCAGACTTTCCAATGGTCGGTCACCAAGCAACAGTTTGATGATCCCAGTAAGCGTTGTGACCTCTGTCTCTCCTTGTGCATTGTGGGAAATGGAATATCAGCAGCTGTTGCACAGTGGGTGACTTCTGCACTCTATCCAGCATGGCTGGCCAATGTAACCACAGTGATTAATTATGACACAGAGATCTGGAACGTCTTGAGTGTACGGCACACGCTGCCAATGAAACAGGGCAGATCTCCATCTGGATACAGAAAAAGGTTAATATTTTTAATTGCTGCAATCATGATATGGATATTTATACTGTTTATTGTACATTAAGGGCAGTGTAGTGTAAATTGGCTCGACCAGTAAGTTTTCACAGTATCACACTGCATTAAATTTGAGGCATCAGCCCAAAATAAACAGCTCCAAAATAATTTCAAGTTAGTTTTAAAAGGGTTAAAGTTAATGTTGTTAGATGTTCACACCCAATGAGCCATAAAGCAGGTCAGAGTGATAATTGCAACCAAATGTTTGAGGTAGAGTATTTGCAAAGGATAAATTTATCAAACCCACAAGTGAATGTTTAGTTATTTTTATGTTCTACTTTTTACTGACTGAATAAATAAGGTTTTCCAGAATGCTATATTTTTAATATTCTGTTTTTCTGTTAAAGATGCACACCAATCTACAGTCTTATGTAAACAACATTCGTTAAAAATGTAAATACATAGGAAGTCTGCATCACTACAGAAAGACTGTACCAGGTTTCCCTTTTTTTAATGCCTGGTATGAGTCTGATTTAATACAGATCCAGAGCCCAGTTCAAATAAAAATCCACATTCAAATCTAGACCCAGATCCAGACCCAAAACCAGTTCCAAAACTGTGTTCAGATTCAAATCCACATTCAAATTTACACCAAGATCCAGATTCAAATGTCAGATTCAAATCCATATCTAAAACTACACCTTGATCCAGATCCAAAGTTATATTCAAATGCACCTAATTACACACACAAAACTAAAATCAAAACCAAAACACAAATCAAAATACACATAGATCCAGATCCAAATCCACATTTAAAGCTACACCTTGTTCCAGACCCAAAGCTATATTTAAAGCCATGGCATGAGTCAGATTTCATTCAGATCCAAATTCAAATACATATCCACATTTAAATCTACACCCAGACCCCCAAAAAGATCCAAATCTGTTTTCAGATCCAAATTCAGATTCAAATAAACTTCTAAATCTAACCCAGACCAAGGTCAAAAACCTGATCCAAAACTATGTTCCGATCCAGATTCCAATCCACATTTAAATCTAGACCCAGATCTACACCCCAAACTATATTCAGTTTCAAATTCAGATCCAGAATCAAACCCCAAATCAGATCCCATTAGATCCAAATTTAGACCTGGATCACATTGACCCATTATGTTCTCTAAAAAGAACTGATCATCAATGCTGTACATAAAGACATGTGATATACAGATTAAAGCATATTCAAAGGCCTGTCCTACAACACATGGAAATTTTTCAGTGCCTATTCTTGTTCATGTTACATACCGTATGCAAGTCCTGTGTAAAGACGATGGGCTGAGCGACCGTCTTATACACTTATACAGTGGCAGCCATCAGTCTCAAACCTGTAAAAAAACTCAATAATTCACACCAGCAGTAATAAAGTCTACAACAGCCATAAAACCCTCCCTCTCTCCTCCTGCCTGACTCTATCAGCTTGAAACTGTACAGCAATTGTGTCGAAAAGGAACAAAGACAAAACACTACAGTTTAAACAACCATCTCAAGCAATAGAAAAGCATCCTGTCCTGATCAACAGAAGCTTTTAATTTCTACAATCAGAGAATGTTCCCTTTTACATGCTTTTAATGTACAGAAAATTAATAAAAAAAAATCAGACAAGAGCAATTTCCAGTTGACCACATCATATAATTTCAGTCTCATGTTTCCTACAATCTTAAAGTACATGCACACCCTCTGTCCGCACAATATTTGGCCTCTGGGTTTAATATGAAGATAAGCATATTTTTTACACAACATTACATCTCATTTTCAGCACTGAAATTGTTTTCCCACTTTGGATTACAACAGCACTTATTTTTGCATACATTTTGTTATCCCAAAGACATTTTTGACTTTAAAGCATTGTGGAGCTCCACCCTGTTGCCATGATATGTTTGATGGTTTGATAAGGAAGTCATGAAAAGCGATGCTCAGGAATCCAGTTGGGTGTCTGATGTTAGACATCTGTTTGAAGTGCCAGTGCCACTATGACAGACAGATCAAGCCCCAATTCAGCTGGAATACTAAAGAGTCTCATTTTCAGTCATAGCACTGTAGGGACTTTTCTGGATGCATGCTTCTTTTTTAATTAATAAATAAATAAATAACCAATGAATACCCTCAAAAAATAACAACAACAATTTTTCCTTAACTAACTTATTAATTACATTAACAATGCCAAAGCACATTTTAGAGGCCAATTTAAGTTAGTTACTTTTAAATGCCATTATTATGGTGTTTCTCATTAGATTCCATAAATTATAGACATTACTATAATATAGTAATTATATAGTAATTATAAAATTATAATATCAATATAAAAGTTTATATATATATATATATATATATATATATATATATATATATATATATATATATATATCTATATATATATATATATATATATATATATATATGTATATACTGTATATGACATAGAGAATAATAGAAAAAAAATTCTATTCTAATTTTATATCAAACGTCATGGAAATATCTGAGTAGATTTTGAACAGTTCGCACACGGATTTCTAATTTTAGGGGGAAAAAAAGAACAAAAATTTGACTGGATTAAGTGAATATTTACTTACAATCCATTTAAAACGAACCCTGCAAATCCACCCATCATTTGCAAGCGATGGAGAAAGTCTATTAGGCTATGTTAAACACCTGCGTGAGCTGCTTGTGAACGACTCTCCACTGCAGGTGCGGACATGTCTAGACTAAAAGCGTATGAAAACAATACAAAATACAATAAAGAACTTAAAGTACAAAAAATACATTATCATTTAGCGTTTGGGTGTCAAACGCGGCAGGGAGGACTGTCTGTTACTGCGAGTGTGTGCGCAATCTGAACCGATCAGGGAGTGTGTGTGTGAGGTGTTCGGATCTCTCCTCCTCTCACACTTCCTCAAACACGCTCTCCCTCCCTCTGAGGTCGCAGTCCTCCTGTCCGTGAGTGTATCAACAAGACTCATGTAGTGTGTGAGGACTGTCTCAAAAGTGTGTACGTTCAGGGGCTGAACTCAAAGCCCCCCGTGGCCGTCTTGAGCGCAAACGGAGCCAGTCGATTTCCCCCAGAGACTCCAATGCAGATGGTGTGAGCAGTGAGGGGAAAAGTTTATGACAGCTCTGCTGTTTTCGGTTCTCGGCTGCCCCATGGAGCTTTTTGATTTTACGGTTGCAGCTATAGACTTTTGACCGGACTGTTTGACTCAGTAATGCGCTTGTATTGGACAGAGTCACGTTCGGGATTGAATCTTGGATCACAGTGAATCCTGTACCGGTCTGAGTCACGCACTGGATTTGTTTGGGGTTTTATTGACATTTTTTCCCACTGCGTTTTTGTGGACGTTCTTTGGATAGCAGTTTTTAAGGTAATAATAGTCTGTTTACAGTCATTTGGATGCTGCTAATGACAAGTTGCTGTGTGCATGTTTTGCTTGACTGTAATGTAAAGGTCACCCAGCTCCAGAAATTTTGTCTATGTGTGCATGCGTGTGTCATAACCACAGAAACACATAATGAACTATAATCAGTGTGTATGTGTATGATTCTTGCCGTTTTATTTATGTCTGTCTATATGGGTTTTTCATTAAATGTCATGCAGCTGTGTGACATACCCATATAGGCTACCTTTAAATAAACCTTTCTAATAAGTTCCTAAGACCTCACCACTGGACAAAGATAGTTTCATATTTCTACAACTGTTGTCTACTAGATTTGACAATTTGAAGGAGAAGTGTTAAAAATAGATCAGATGTTCTCCTTTTCCATTCAAAAGTACAGCGTTTTTAATTTTTGGCTTTGTTTGAAACACATGTGTGGTGGACTTCCAGAGGTTGGAGGTCTCAGTTTGTAGTACTTTGTCTCAGACATTTCTTCACATAAATAAAAATAAACTCAAATGGCAGTAAGAGCATATAGTAATAAATAAATGTGGATAGCAGAGAGTGGACTATAAAAAAAAAGAAAAAAAAAGAGTTTATATTGAAATCTCTTCTTTTGTTTGCAGAATTTGGCAAATCTGAGCACAGTTTGAGATTGAGATCTCCTATGAAACTCTAAAGGAGACACAAATGAGATTACCTGGGCCTTTTCCCTCAGGAGATAAACCAGGGCATTTAAGCCATTTGCTCTTCTTTTATTCCCATATCTACAGCAATTGAGATATTAAAGAGCTCTTATTCTATGGGCAGAGAAGCATTTTGTGTACTAATAAACTCAGCTCACGGTGAATTAACTCAGCAGTTTCGAGGTTTATGTTGAGTTAGAGGAGAGCGGCAGAGGGGGCGAGGTAGATGGAGATGCAGATAGAAACTAATGAAAGAAAGAGGCAGCAATCTGTCAGCTCATTGACACTGTAGGAAATGATATCTGGAAGAGAAGAGAACGTACTGTTCGGTGATAACTCACAAACAGAATGGGTTATATTGTATTTCTCTGTGTTTTTAAATATTTAATTTTGTTATCTAGGAGAAACAGTTAAGATTCTAAAATGTCTCTTGTGATTTGTCTTTTTAAAGGGTAACATCACATTCAAAACATTCTAGGGGTCCTAACCTTTTCCAATCTCCTAACCTTATTACCACACATTATTGTGCTTTAACGTTGATGAAGGAACGTTATTTGCTAGTATGGAGAGAGCAACATCACTGTGGCTATTTAGAGGACTGATCTCCTTTCATTTTTCCCCATCAAACCCTCTGTGACCCAACGCTGTGATTGTGTTTGTGATGCGGGCATGTCTGTCTCTGTCTCATTCAAGCATTGTGCTGACTGCAAACCGTCTCATCTGTTGTTTGGGAGCAGCCAAAGTCAGAGCAAAACAAGTTGCATCACTTTTGCAGCTACACACTCCACAAAAAAGGATCTTTATTGGCATCAGTTGTTCCATTTAGAACCTTTAAAATGCATGGAACTTTTCCATCAAACAAAAGGTTCTTTACAGTGGATAATAGTTCTTTAGATTATTCAAATGTTTTTCACACTTAGAAAAAAATGGTGTTCGAAAAATAACACTGTTCACAGAAAGGTTCCTTGGAGAACCCAAAATGCTAGTTTAAAGGGCTAGTTTAAAGAGCTAGTTCAAAACATAGCTGCTGGCTACGTGACTTGACAATTTGAAGAAGGAAAAGTGTTAAAATAGCTCAGATGTTCTCCTTTTCCATGCAAGAGTGTTTTAGGGTTTTATCTTTTTTCGAAACACTTGTTATAGGCAGAGTTCAAGTTCTCAGTTTTAAGTACTTTTTGGGAACCAATGTACCATAATTTCTTCAATAAGGCACTATAGCAGGCAGCTGTCTTAAATTATTGTCTGCAAAGTTCTAGGTTTGGCAAAAGTTTCTCACCTAGTTGTGAAGGTCTGGAGACTAAGAATATGGTCTTAGTTGTCTAAACAGTCCAAACCTCAAACAAAGAGACAGTTGGGCGGTCCATTGAACTGGAGTCAGTCATTCTGCCAAATTAGAGAAAGGACACAGCCAAAGCCATCCCAATCTGAAGGTGGCTGCAGTATCATCATCATCATCCTTAAATTAACAATTGGCTTCCCGAGTTTCTGTTTTTAGCAACTCTGTTTCCCTTATTTATACAAAAGCGAGGTGCCTTGAGGCCAACACCCGTTGACTTACCAACCACTTCTGCTAAAATTTCCCCAGATGAGTCAGACAGTCATATGCCTACATGTGTGGTTTTGCACTGATGTAAGAAGGAATCCTCAAGAGGAATATTTTAATAAATCGAGAACCTCACATGTGGCATTACATTAGTTAGAACCTGACTTGTGACAATTTCATTGTGACAATGAGACAGATATACAGTGTGATCTCCAAAACAGACAAAAAGGACTATAAAGTCTTGTATATCAATACTTAGTGAATGAAAAACTTAGTGAATGAATCAACTTTTCGCTGAATTACTCATATTGACTACTTTTATTGTTTTGGAGCTTGATTCATTGTATATGAAACAGTAACCTGGACATGGTTTTAAATCATAAGGGGAAAATGAGTAAATTATGCCTAAATATTTATTTCGGGCTGAAATATTCCTTTACCATTGATATATATTTCCATGCAAAAATCCTGTAAGATTTCTGTAAGAAATTCTGTAACTTTTTTGAAAGTCTCTTATGCTCACTGAGAGTATGTTTAAACAACAATGATGCACTAAAAATGTAAAAGTTTTTTCTTTGCATTTTTGAAAAAGTTTTGACAAAGTTGCTTAAACGATCCATTCATATGGATCTGTGAAAATGGCTAAAAATACTGTATTTTGCCTGCCAGGCCAGTAGATGGCGATGCCACTTGACTGTGTAATATATATGCACGTGAACCGTTTTTCGCAAATTTGTTTTCGAATGTTTGCAATTCCAGGCTCTCAAAAATTTGTTGGTATGTAAATGAATGTATCCATTTATTAGAAAAATATTAATAGTGTAAATTTAGCCATTTCTCCAGTCTTCACTGTGTCACTGTGTCACATGATCCTTCAGAAATCATAATATGCTGATTTGCTGATCACGAAACAGCATTTCTTTTTTATTTTTTCCCCAACTTTTGTAACATTAAAAATGTCTTTAATGTTACTTTTGATCAATTGATGCATCCTTGCTGAAAAAAAAAAAAAAACACTACCAAACCTTACTGACCTCAAACATTTGAACTCCTGACACATTCAAGTTAAAAAGATGAGAATAAAACTAGGAAGTAGAACCATTTCTACTTCTGCTAATTCTTCTGAAACATCTAAAGTTGAAAGGAAACAGAATTTATGTCAAGCCCTTATGACATATGAATTAAATGAGTACGTCATAAATGAGTGTCATTTTTGTTGCCTTTCACCTTTTGATCTTTAAAAATTACTGTTATGAAACAGTGTAGATGGCTGAGTTGAGAACAGAGATAGAAATTTGAACCATTTCTACTTTTGCTAATTCTTCTAAATCACCTAAAGATGAAAGGAAACACAAAGCCCTTATGACATCATACTCACGTAATTCACATGTGTCAATCAAACAGCAGTGACAGTCGAACCCTGACCTTTACCTGACTGTGTACATGCACTCTGCCAGAAAGAAGTCTCTCACACCCTTCTGTGATTTTGGCAGGTTTTCTTCAGAACAACACACTGATATGTGCGTAACATGGCTAAAATACATAATTCCGTCTGTATGTCTTTTCAAACATCAATATCTCTAATGCTCTCTGGTCTGGTACAGGGTTATTGTGTTTCACAGTCAGTTGGGCTGAGAGTGGCAATCAGCATTAGCAGACAGCACTAGCTGTCAGGAGCCGTAGACAGAAGTGACCAGCAGCTGTCAGACTGAAGCACAGACAGGCAGACAGCCAGACAGACAGATGGCTGGGGTAAAGCCTACAACGTGCCCGTTTTAGTTCACTCACTCATAGACACACAAAGAACCGGCCGATATAAAGAATGCATGACCACTCAAGGGATTTACTGCCCTTTGGGGTTACTGAAAATGCAAGATTAATGCATCTTTTCCATCTTAATGCTCCTTTAATAATCAATGTTTTGTGGGTTTTCTTGGTTTTGCACAACAATGGCTGTTATTTAGTTGAAGCTCCAGGGATCGGATTTCTAGCTGATGAATCTGGTGCAGGTGCACTGAACTTTTAGCTAAGATCAGTATATATAAACCTTAATATTCTGGTCCCTATATTGTTCAAAAGTTTGGGTTTACTAAGATTTTTGAAAGGACATTTTACACTCACCAAGGCTGCATTTATTTGATCAAATACAGTAAAAGTGTAGTATTGTGAAATACTATTATTAAAGTAAAAAAGAACAGCATTTATATGAAACTGTATTTTATTATTATTTTTTTAAAGAAATTAATACTTTTATTTACAAGGATGCATTAAATTGATGTTTACATTGTTGTTACAAAACTTACAATTTCATATAAATAAAAATGTATATGACAATTTTGTATAATATTTTGTATAGGACTTTCAGTTTTTAATAGCAATGCAAAAATTATATTTATTTATATTTATTTATTAATTAACAAATAAATATTGGGTAAAATTGGGTAGCTAGATTTGATCTTTTATTGATAGTTTTTAGTACCTAATTAAATTTTCATTTTGCATTCATTCACCATCTTGGCTAAACATTCTCATTGATCTCTTTGCAGTGCATTCTGGATTCTACAAAAGATACATGAGATGCTACCTCAGAACTGACTAAATTACATACAGTATCTCATTATTTATTTGGAACAGTGATCCAGCATATGCTTATAATGCCTAAAATCGTTGCCTATGTGGCCAGAACTTTTATTTTCTCCCTGAACACAGCTTTTGAGCTAGAAAAGTGGTTCCCAGTAATAAAAGGGTCAAACAAAGCTGTGTCAAACACTAAGGACAGCTCTGTGTGCTCAGCGGCCGGTCACATTCCCATGTGCAACAGTAAACATGCTTAGCAAGCAAAGAGTGTTAGACCTGAGCATATGCTACACTCTCAAATTACAGCATTTACGGTCTTTTTCTAGTTTATAAATATGTGTTGCATAGGATGAAGATCTTGCTGAGCAAGATATTTAAAGAAATTGATAGTCAATTTCACAAACAATCACAAAGAAATGGCAAGCAGCATCGAATGAAACATGAAATTTTGAACAACCAATGATTATTTTACTCAGAAAGTTGGCAAAGACATCAATGAATGTGCACCAAATAGTCAGAAGACTCAAAAGAAGCATGAAAATATCTTATCTTCAAATCACATATATTCTTGTCCCGACAGGATTAGATTTATCACAGGATGCCCAGGTTTGCTGCAAAACAGTAGGTAATTGGCTTAATCAGTTTATCTTGTGTGAGAAAAAACGGTCATGTTCAATTTCTGATGGTACTGAAATCACAAAGTACGCCTGCGAGACACAAATGTCCATTGGCATAGTGCTTGCAGGATTGTCAAGTAATCCGTTATATCTGATTGAGATGTCTGTTATGGAAGATTGCACAGGATGTTTTCTTCATCCGTGTGCCAGGGAACATAGCCAAGCATTGACAGAAATTTCTGAACATAATTGCTGGGATCTTTCTGTTTCTCATTGATCAATGTTGGCAGACATACAGTACATGAACTTCTCTGTCCATTGTACTGAAAGCCAGTGGTCTTCCCTCTAAGTAAAAAACCGTCCATTGTTTACTTATTCCAAATGGGTGGTTTAAAACAATGTTTATTTGTTCTCTAAGATTGATCAGAAGCAATTAATAAAGTGTGGGAGTCATTGGCTGAGGTTTCACTGCAGTGAATGACTGGATCTGCATGTTAATGTCTGAGAAACTTTCACAGTCATGCTGCAGCTTTCTGCAGAGAAGAGTCCGGAGCTTTTACTTGTTAGCTGAAAACATAGATGCTGTGTTATAAAAACTTTATTGTGACCTGTAAATGTACATTTAATTAATGCTTTTATATGAAGCTGTTGGCCGCACACCTCACTCATAATTGGTTTTCTTCATTGGTTGTTCAACAAAGTCAGTCTAAGATGAAAAAAGGGAGCTTCAGTAGTGTCTCTGAAAAAGCAAACCAAGCTCAAACTGTTGATGGAAATGAGAAAAGACTTGTGGGATTGCAAATGTATGGTCTTACAATTGTTTGGAAGTGTTTTGGAAGGAGTACATGGTAATCTTGGACCTTGCAGATGGTTCACATATTTTGAGAAAAGCAAAATGAGAAAACCTCTAAAAGAATTTCTGAATATTTTTTGCATTGCAGTTTTTTTTGTTGTTTTTGCAGTATTATATGCAAATAAACTCACAGTGTAATAAAATAGCAGTAAAAATTTTTGGTGGAAATATTTGTAGATTCCTGCTGATTAATCTTTTAGGAAACTGAAGGACTTTGGAGATTTTTCAGTGAGGGATTCTTGTCAAAAAGGTGTTTGTTTTTGAATATGTTTCATTAAAAATACCATAATTGTTTGTAAAATAACCATATATTTTACAGTGATGTAATCATGGTAACGAGTAGCAGTTGTTTTTAATTTACATACAGTATCTCATTATTTATTTGGAACAGTGATCCAGCATATGCTTATCATGCCTAAAATCGTTGCCTATGTGGCCAGAACTTTTAGTTTTCTCCCTGAACACAGCTTTTGAGCTAGAAAAGTGGTTCCCAGTAATAAAAGGGTCAAACAAAGCTGTGTCAAACACTAAGGACAGCTCTGTGTGCTCAGCGCGGTCACATTCCCATGTGCACAGTAAACATGCTTAGCAAGCAAAGATTGTTAGACCTGAGCATATGCTACACTCTCAAATTACAGCATTTACGGTCTTTTTCTAGTTTATAAATATGTGTTGCATAGGATGAAGATCTTGCTGAGCAAGATATTTAAAGAAATTGATAGTCAATTTCACAAACATCACAAAGAATGGCAAGCAGCATCGAATGAAACATGAAATTTTGAACAACCAATGATTATTTTACTCAGAAAGTTGGCAAAGACATCAATGAATGTGCACCAAATAGTCAGAAGACTCAAAAGAAGCATGAAAATATCTTATCTTCAAATCACATATATTCTTGTCCCGACAGGATTAGATTTATCACAGGATGCCCAGGTTTGCTGCAAAACAGTAGGTAATTGGCTTAATCAGTTTATCTTGTGTGAGAAAAAACGGTCATGTTCAATTTCTGATGGTACTGAAATCACAAAGTACGCCTGCGAGACGCAAATGTCCATTGGCATAGTGCTTGCAGGATTGTCAAGTAATCCATTATATCTGATTGAGATGTCTGTTATGGAAGATTGCACAGGATGTTTTCTTCATCCGTGTGCCAGGGAACATAGCCAAGCATTGACAGAAATTTCTGAACATAATTGCTGGGATCTTTCTGTTTCTCATTGATCAATGTTGGCAGACATACAGTACATGAACTTCTCTGTCCATTGTACTGAAAGCCAGTGGTCTTCCCTCTAAGTAAACGGTCCATTGTTTACTTATTCCAAATGGGTGGTTTAAAATGTTTATTTGTTCTCTAAGATTGATCAGAAGCAATTAATAAAGTGTGGGAGTCATTGGCTGAGGTTTCACTGCAGTGAATGACTGGATCTGCATGTTAATGTCTGAGAAACTTTCACAGTCATGCTGCAGTTTCTGCAGAGAAGAGTCCGGAGCTTTTACTTGTTAGCTGAAACATAGATGCTGTGGTTATAAAACTTTATTGACCTGTAAATGTACATTTAATTAATGCTTTTATATGAAGCTGTTGGCCGCACACCTCACTCATAATTGGTTTTCTTCATTGGTTGTTCAACAAAGTCAGTCTAAGATGAAAAAGGGAGCTTCAGTAGTGTCTCTGAAAAAGCAAACCAAGCTCAAACTGTTGATGGAAATGAGAAAAGACTTGTGGGATTGCAAATGTATGGTCTTACAATTGTTTGGAAGTGTTTTGGAAGGAGTACATGGTAATCTTGGACCTTGCAGATGGTTCACATATTTTGAGAAAAGCAAAATGAGAAAACCTCTAAAAGAATTTCTGAATATTTTTGCATTGCAGTTTTTTTGTTGTTTTTGCAGTATTATATGCAAATAACTCACAGTGTAATAAAATAGCAGTAAAATATTTTGGTGGAAATATTGTAGATTCCTGCTGATTAATCTTTTAGGAAACTGAAGGACTTTGGAGATTTTTCAGTGAGGGATTCTTGTCAAAAAGGTGTTTTTGAATATGTTCATTAAAAATACCATAATTTGTTGTAAAATAACCATATATTTACAGTGATGTAATCATGGTAACGAGAAGCCAGTTGTTTTTACCTATTGTTTGATTACCAATACAAATACCAACGGTAAACAATTGAAGATTTATTGTGAATTTTTATTAGTTTGGAGATCAGTGTGTTCCGGTTAGAGCCTGTGAGAGATTGTCTTACCATCTTCTCCCCATAAACATCGGGATTTTGTTCCCTCTGGAGATTTTCTCGTATGCATGTTCCTGTTAATGGACATTGTTCTCATATTCCCACAGACAAACACGTACACAGTCCCAAGGTCAAAGAGAGTGAGATATTCAGCGTAGGATTCAAGAATTGTGGTATACTAAGATGTAAACAAATAAACAGCTGCAGACTGCTTTACTAGAGAGAGGAAACTGAACACACATTTTTTTTCATAGTGTGTGTACTGAACAAGAATGTATAAATTCAGCCAAAGAAGCAAAATCCTAATGTCATTGTCATTGATTTTATTGCTGATTTGAAATGTATTATTATTGAAACAAAGGTATGCGTGACATATGAATTTTGGCAATATGACAAGCCGATAATGAACCTATAAATGGACCAACTCTATACTGTTTTGTCAAAAACATTTAAATGTTTTAAAATGTTTTTATAGAGTAACTTTTAAGTGAGCGCAAGATGATGTTAAATTAGGTTAATAGGGAAAATAATAATACAAAAATACTATAGTACACACACAACACAAACACACACACACACACACACACACACACACACACACACTGTGCATTCATCCCTAATGAAAAGTTGTCTTGACCTGACTAAGATGGCCATTTTATTTTATATCTGTATACATATTTATACCTCACCCTTATTGATTCATATCTATTTTTTTGTTGCTTATTTAAAATTTTTACACAACAACAAATATATATATATATATATATATATATATATATATATATATAGAGAGATCTGATAAAAAAATGAGTATTAATAATGCATTTCTATTCAGCAAGAGAGAGATCTGATAAAAAAATGAGTATTAATAATGCATTTCTATTCAGCAGACTGCAGGGAATATTTAATTCATGAACCTCATCAATAAACTTCTTTATGCCAGACAGAGAGGCTATGCTAGAGGACAAGCCTGTCTCCGTCATCAGAAGACCAATCATCCGCCCACATAAGTACACACACACACACACACACTCATTCACATACAGAGCCTGCGCCCAACTCAACGCCCAATTCCTCACCTCCGCTATTAGCTTGTTAGCCCATTAGCCTCATCAGTTGTTTGACATGATAATTGAGGAAAAGAGCGAGGCTTTTCTAAACCGTACAAAAGGAAATTATGCAAACGCCAAAATTAAGTGCAGCTCCAACAGCAGATACATTAGATTTCATTCACCTCTAATGTGTATGCTTACACTTTATTAGCTGTAATTATACACAATAGGTTGTTATGTAGCCTTTTCATCATGATTCTTTTATACAAAGCAAACAGGCAATTATATTTTTTTACATTTTCTGATGACAATGTGAGCGATGCGTACACAAGCTAAACTTCTAAGTTGCTAGTGTGTTGTGAATGGTTCCTAGAACGTTGTTTTGCAGATATGATATATATATATAGTTTTATCATATTTGACATCTGCAGAGCATCCAGGCCATTATTTTTGATTGAGAGAGGTACAAAAGTTGTTTCTGTAGTATGTAATGGGGATTTTGTCTCTGATCATTGTGGTAAGAGTCTGTATTTGCTGTTTTGAGTGTTCCCTGCGTCCCTGTCGCAGCTGTTGGGTCTTCAGAGAGGAGTTTATAGATGGGGAACTTCAGTGACGCCCCACACAGACAGCAGACAGCACTAATATATCACAGAGCCTTAGACTTGGCATGGTGACAGAGTTTTACTCTTCTGTCTTCATGCTGCTCTGTAGTCAGAGCCTCATTCAAACCAGGTGCGTAAGAATAGTCAAATCTCAAAAACAAGCTAAATGTGAAGTGGCCCTACTGTATAGGAGGCAGGTAACAAAAATTAATTGTATGAATTCTTGTTTTGTGGTCAATTTTTATTTTATAATGTGACATATTTCTGAGTAGAGGCTTGAATTATTTTCCATGAGAAAACACTTAGATTGTGAAATGGTTGAAATCTGTTCCTTTCCAGAATGGATTTAATTGGGCCTCAATAAATTTGCTAAATTGATGCCTAAAAATAGCTATTTGGCTGATATGTAATCTTAAGGTTAGGGTTAAGCTTAAATGATGTCAGTGAAAACTTAGTTTTTAATTTAGTTTTAAATTGGATTAATTATTACAAGACAATGAGTTTTGGACAACCTGGGCTAACTGGAAAAACGTGCCTCTACCAACATATTTGCAAAACTCCAAAACGTACCTACATACATACAATTCACTGCGGTTTCAAGGTGAAATGAACACTAGAGGCAAATGTTGCGATACATACAACAGCCAAGATAATAAAACATTGATAGGTTCGTGTTTTTTTGGGAATAAAAACCGAACAAACTTTTAGTGACACTCACTGGAGATTTTATATTTAATGTATCGTGAAATGTGCAATGTAAAACCATTTTGCAGAAATGTCACCACAGGTAACTTTTTCCTTTAAAAAATTGTGCACTCAAATGAAAAAGCATTATGGAAATAAATTGGGTCACTTTTGAATTCATCAGATTAGATATTTCAAGAAAAAAAAATTGGATGATATTGGAAATGGAAAGTCAGTATATGCATAGAGGAAATGTGCATATTCCACACAGTTTACATACTGAATGCTGCATATACAGTATAATAAGAGTAGTGTGACAGTATACGATTCCAAACACAGCTTTAGTATGTGTTTATATGTGTGTGTGATGGCAGTACATCAGAGGCTTCAGCGGGGTCTTACTCCGCTCCGCAGCCCTGCACTTGCTAAGCAGATGACGGTAGTCGAGCAAACTGCTAAAGCAGCACATCTGGAGTCCATCGTTACCCACACACTTACACACAACACCACCTCCGTGCTTATGACAACGTGGCAGTGCTGCTTTTCTCACTGTGAAATTACTTTTACTGCATGCGAAAACGTGACATTATAACTTTATAGTCTAGCTACTTTTGCATAAGATAGAATTACACAAAATACAACTAAAAACCTATAAGGCATAATTTATTGAAAACATAGTGATGAGCAGCAGCATTTAACAAGAATACCCAAATGCTGCAGAGTGAATGAAGTCATTGAATCATTCTTTGAAGTAGTTCATTTACATGATTTATTCAAGTGAACCGATTCTCTAGAATGAATTAGACTTTCCAGTGCTACATATGAGAGATATTGGTGCAAACCATTGGTCTGACAAATCAATTACATCAACCCAAATTCATATCAATGGTTAAAAGATTTTGTTCAGATGCTCAAAAAATAAAGGTTTTGCGTTGGCATCTATGGTTTCATTGTTCCAAGATCCATGCAAACTTTCCATTGTACGAAATGTTTTTATAGTGGTACTTTAGATCCTTAAATTGTTCTTCACACTAAGAAAAATGGTTGTTTTAATAACTGTTTACTGAAAGATTCTTTTGGGCACCCAAAATGGTTCTTCTTTGGCATTTAGTCTTAAAAATAAAGGTTCTCTCTGTACCACAAAACCAGTTATAAGTAGCACGGGCATATTTGTAGCAATAGCCAAAAATACACTGTATGGGTCAAAATTATTGATTCTTCTTTTATGCCAAAAATCATAAGAAATTAATTAAAGATCATGTTCTATGAAGATATTTTGTAAATTTCCTATTTTTGATTAGTAATATGCATTGCTTATAACTTCATTTGGCCAACTTTAAAGGCCACTTTCTCAATATTTAGATTTTTTTGCTCCCTTAGATTTCAGGTTTTCAAATAGTTGTATCTTGGCCTAATATTGTCCTTACCAAACCATTCATTCATCCATTCATTCCGGTGGATTTCAGAAACGATCTCCGTTTACACTACACAACCTAAAACGCATGTCACGTGACCATTCATGCAGGTACAGCCATAGATATGAATAGGTAGATTCCCTATTATTTAGATCGCAGACGCGTCTACGTGCTTGGAGCGATCGAATGGGGAATCTACCTATACATCTATGGGTACAACAATGCACATGATGTTATTGTTTACATGGTCGTCAAGGATACGCAGAGCGAATGTGTGCAGTCTCCATTTTGCTCCGTTTACACTGAAACGCAGCCCCGTTGTTTTCAAACTAAAACGGGGTTTGCAGCATTTTCAAAAGTCTCCATTTTCGAGGGTCGAAAACGCCAGAGTAGTGTAAACGATAGGCGTAACCATAGCAAAAGTTATGCGTTTTAAAACGAAAACGCACTAGTGTAAACAGGGTCTGAGGCATCGCCAGAAAACCTTGGAACTTTTGTTTTTAAGAGTGAACCAACAGCAATGATTTCTGGGATATAAATATATGAACATCTTACTTATAGTTGTTGATTCTGTGTATTAAACTGGGAAAAGATAAAGTATTGAAACCAACCCCATCTCCAAAAATTGGAGAGCAGAGTGTGCATGTCCCTGTTTGAACCATTTTTGGGTCTCCGATGCTGTCAGCATTGAGAAACACCATCATCTGAGTTTATTTCCGAAGCTGTTTGAGGAAATTAGATGCAGGGGCGGTATTTCAGAATCCTGTCTGGAGCTCAACATGTTCTGGCTCTGCCACTGTCTGAATCATTAATGAGGCCGTCGTGAGACCGAGAGCAAGAGAAAATAAGCCCTGACCTCTAAATATGACAAGAACAAGAGGATTACTTCTGCTACTCTTTTTGTGCTCTGCATGAGAGCCTAACGATTCTTCAGCAGATATAACATGTTCACCTCAAAATCAGATAATAAACCCTGAAGTAATGTTCTCAGGGTCATGAAGGATAATGGTGAGATTAGGCTTAGAAATTTGAGGCTTTATAGTGAGAATTATGATTCCAATAGTTAGATCCCTTACGAAAAAGAAGTTTATTCAAGTGTGCTATTAGTATACTTCTTTTAAACTAAAAAATAGGAAAGTATGCTTTTAGTTTACTTTTTATGTACTTCTCAGAAATGGGCTTTATGTACTTCTCAGAAATATACTTAAAATGACATTTAAGTATACTTGACTTATACGTACAAAAAGTCTAAATATACTTGAACTATACTTAAGTATACTTAATAAAATAAACTTGAAGTATAATACTACTTGGTAAGGGCATCTTGATTCTAAGCCTGATGTTAGCCATGTTGCTGAGCTAAAGTATGCTAATACAAAGTTTTGAGTCAGTTTTTTTTTTTTTTACAGAAATAGATACTTTTTATTCAGTGAGGATGCATTAAACTGATCAAAAGCAACAGTAAACATTTATAATACTACAAAAGATTTCTGTTACAAATAAATGCTGATTTCTCAACTTTCAGAATCCCGAAAAACAAAATATCACAAATATTAAGCAACATTTAGCATTAATTTGAATAATTCATTAGAATGTTTATTTAACCAACCAGCATGTTAGAATGATTTCTAAAGGATCATGTGTCACTGAAGATTGGAGTAATGATGCTGAAAATTCAGTTTTGCATCACAGATATAAACTATGTTTAAAATTTAACTTTGAATTTTTGCTGTATTTGTGACCAAATAAGTGCAGCCTTTGTGAGCATAAGAGATTTCTTTAGACTGTTTGGTACAAAAACATACACCCTTGCAAATATTAGATTAAATAGTTATTTTTATTTTCTATCAGTTTTCAATACTGAGCTTATTGCAATGCATTCTGAGATTGCCTATTGCAGTATGATACACCCAATGCTGCTTGAGATTTTTGTCAAAATTAAATGAATGTTTTGCCTAATTGTCAGTATCCAACAGTAGTGTATTTTTTACATGCTTTACCATGTTTACTGTAAACAAAACTCACAATTAGTGTAGAATATGCTGAGAAAGTTTACATGTTTTGACTAAGACATTTTTTTAAAGCAGCAGTTTTGCTGTGTAATATTTTGAATAGTCAAGAGTGCATATACTTTGCTGTCTAGATAGATAGGAACCTCCCATCTGCTTTGAAAGAATGAGGTCGCACTGAGAAAAAAGACCAATTGCGATGAATGTCTCCTCAGTTTAAAGTCCCAAAGTCCAGTGCCGCTCTTTGATTTTAATGGAAAAGTGAGTGAAAGAAAAATAAAAAAACTTTAAGGGAATGGTATCACACACACTCAAACGGCACACATCATGCATATGTGCTGAGGCAGCGAGCAACAAATCTCCACTGACAGGTGTGATATGATATTGATATCTCGATGGGCACAAATGTGAAGATTTTAGTCTGGCAACTCGTTCCTCCCCTCCTTCTCTGAAAGATGTCATCTAAAATCATAAACACTCACATAAAACACCCTTTATGATTTCATGCCTGCATGTCTGGCTGTCAGACAGTCACTTAAATGCATGTCAGGTGTTTGGCCGACTGCCCCGTTTTGCAGATATGTGATTCCCAGTCTTGTGTCTCTTGTGGCGGACAGATACACATTTATAATTCCAGCTCCCAGCAACTGTTTAGAAGTGAATGTTTTAATGCTTTGTTCCTGGACGGCGTCCCCTGGCTCACAATTTGAATCTCTTGAGCAGATTGTTGTTGTGGCAAGGTCTGGTGATGTCGTAGACTCATGAAAAGCACAATCTTATTCCAACTGCTAACACTAGATGGGTTTGCATTTGGGAAGGTGGGAGAAAATGGAAAGGAAGAGCGAGAGGGAGCGAGTTGTAGAGGAGATCGGTTAAAAGTGCACTAGAGGCCACTTCCTCTCTGGTGACCAGATTTGCTGAGATTTTATTTTTTAAATGCTACCTAAACTCATAAAGCTTTAGTCATTGTGAAAGGGTCAGAGGTCAGACTGTGACTTTATGTGATGATTGGCTTGGTTAAAAAAAAAATTGGCTTGAGTCCATAGATAGCTCTATCATGGTATTCCAAGTCAGTGGGCGAGTCCATTAGAATTCCTTATTCAATGTTTTCATTATTATTTATTTAAAATAAATATTTAAAAAGCTATATGTATGTTTGTATAGCCTATATGTACTGTATTTATTGATTTTTATTTTTTTTTACTTTTTTGTATATCTTATTTTTTTTTCTACTGTTATTCAGTAAGGATGCATTAAATTGATCAAAAAAACAATAAAGACATTTATAATGTTACAAAAGATTTCTGTTTCAAAGAAATGCTATTCTTTTGATCTTTCTATTCATAAAAAAATGTATCACAATACTGGCTGCTTAAAATTCAGCTTCGCCTTCATAGGAAAAATACTATTGTGTATAATATTACAAATAATTTTAAAATGTATTAAAAAATATTTTAAACTGTAATAATATTTCACAGGAATAGTGTTTTACAATATATGTCATCAAATAAATGCAGCTGGGTTGAGCATACTATTTATATCTTCTAATAATATTAACTATGTATAACGTTATAAAGTAAATGTTAAAGTAAATAAAATAAATCTCAATTATTTATTTTCTAGTACATATTAATATTATGTATTATATAAATATTGTGTAAAATAAACATTAAAAATAAATGAATGCAATTTATAAACAACAACCAAAAATGTAAATATTATATTCATTTATAAACTTTAGTATTAACAATACTGCTCTAGTAGTAATTAGTATTGTTTTCGAGGGATGTGTCATAATATTTTCAACATAATTTGATAAAGAAAACATTTTAACGGTTTATGTTTACTTTGTTTTATACAAATAGCTATCAAGCAAACATAATATTTGCTTTTATTTTATAATAAATAGGCTACTCCAAAACTCTGCAATTAGAAAAGATATGTGAATAATAGTGCCTTGTTTATAAGACAGCCAGTTCATATCTGAACGAGCATTTTTTTTTCCACAATAAATGAGCAATGCCTTTCCCGCATAGAAGCCAAACTAATGTTTTGTAAGTATTTGCTTATCTTGACAAATGCAAATGTGGCATGAATGAAGTGAGCGGTATTATGGCAACAGTATAGTGTCCTTTGTATTATTACCAGAACACCTGCCTGAGAGATTAGTCACGTGACTCATAACACTTTCAGTTATGTCATAAGCTAAAACTAACTTGTCTCCCCCTCTGTTTCAGATACAGAAAGTTCTTTGGGTTCGGTCATGGACGAGCAGGCTGGCAGCGCGGGCAGCAGCCCTCAGCACGGCCGTGGATCAGCCAGGCAGGACGTTCTCCGCTGCGGTTGGCTCCGGAAGCAAGGAGGCTTCGTGAAGACCTGGCACACGCGCTGGTTCGTCCTGCGAGGAGACCAGCTGTACTACTACAAAGATGAGGACGAGACCAAAGCTTTGGTGAGTGGCTGCTGATCTAGGATTTCATCATTTACTTACTCATTTGTAAAACTGACAGTTCGCGTCTTTACATGCAACATACACAGATGTGCACATTACGTTGTTTAAAGTCTACCAGTTCATTCACACGCAACTATCACGACATTCTCTGATTTCAAATCTCATGCCAAGATGCAAACAAGTGAGGTGAGGACAGAGTGACCTGCTCTTTACCTCACTGAATGATGACTTGTCACGGTTCTTCATCTAACAATGGAGATTTTTATCCTCAAGGTCATGCAGCTGGTCTCGAGTAGGTGGACAAAAGTGTTTACGATGGAATCAGGCGGGAATTTGAGAAGGCTCCATAAATCTGCCTTAAAACCATCCCCTCTTGTGAGTCTACTGAGAGGAAGAAAGGCTTTTGCCCACAGGAATATTAAAGATTTATACCTTCACGTCCAAGTTTTAAGATTCGTCTCCTCTATATCTTTGAAGTTCCATGTTCAGCTTTAATTTTCATGTTTAATGCACTGTTTGAGCTTGTCGCAGGTTTCGTCAGCAGTCAGATATTGGATTTCAAGGGTAGGCAGCGTCTTCGTTCAGGGTTTTCGTTGACAAAGCTATCAAAGGACACTGAATACGACTTTTGAAGGAAACGAGAGGCTTTGAAGTTCTTCAGATGACTATATTTGAGGTTTTTAAAATACTTGGTGAAGGACAGACGGTGTGACGCTCTTCTAGAATCCGCTGGCAAATATTTACACAAATATTTCAGACTTCTATCAAAATACTAACGTCTGCTCTACTTTGAGTAGTTCTGTTAGAATAACCCTTGCAATGACTTTGCCCATGCTTTCATATAAATTATACAATAACTCTGGAAGTATTCAAAGTAAATATTTTAATAAATAATATAAACTTTTTTTTTATCATATTATAAATATTTTGTCTAATATTATTTACTATGTATAGCTTTAACATATGAAGTGTGTTAATCTTAATTAATTATTATTATTATTATTATTATTATTATTATTATTATTATTATTATTATTATTATTATCATCATCATTATTATCATTATACATTTGTAATATAGTGATCATATCTGCTTTATAATATTTGCACAATACACACACACACACACACACACCACACACACTTTAGTCTTAATTTATTGTAGATAGAATAAAGAGGGATTTGTCATAATACTTACTTTAATATTTATCATAATATACTTCATTTTGCACAGTAAACATTTATTATATTATTTTCTAGCAATATTGACTGTATGTATAAAACTTTATAATATTATTAAGTATAATATATAAATAAATATCAGTGATTTGTTATTGTATTTCTTTTTTATAATAACCATATCCGCTTTATGGTTATAATATTTGCATTATAATAATTACTTATGTACATTTTAGTTTTAATAATACCTCATTATGAATGTTTTAAGTTATTTCTTTATCATATGTATCATTATTATAAGTATTCATACTCCATATTTACTCACACAGACATATATATAAACACAATATAAAATAATGCTATATCATTTTTAATATAGTATTATAAATATTTTTATTATAGTATATACAACATATTTATAAATAAATATATATTTACGTCATAATATAATAAAGTTTAATTTATTATATATTAATATATATATATATATATATTAATATATATAAAATCCATCTCTGTAGAACAAGCTGTGTGAAGTGTTTAGTTTATTTATGTTTTTGAATCGACTTGTTTGTCTATAGCCTATTGTACAATGTTCAATTGTGCATAAGCCGCCATTCAAAGTCTCTAAAGCAGTTTGTGGGTCAAGTGTACAAACATTTCTGACAAAATAGATGAATTATTGATTGATTCCTATTCATGTGTTGTCTGTGGGTTAATCCCTCACTGTGTCTGGACTGGTGCTTTTCGAGAGAGTATTGTGTGTAAGTGTTTACATCTTTACACACGTGGGTGTGTGTGTGTGTGTGTGTGTGTGTGTATGAGTGAGAAAGCAATGGAAGGTCAGGTGAACTCAGACATGTTTTGCCATGCCAAAGCCCATGTGCCTGAAAATGGACTAGACCAATTCATAGGATCTCTGAAGACCTGCAAACATCAAAAAGGAGAATACTCATGCTTTTTGATTGGCTTTTTGTTCCAGGAGCACTGCTGAGTATTTGAATTGCGAATGGAAAGGCAGACATGAGTCAGTGACTGTTATGACAGGCTGTTGTTGACACAATAACCAGACCTTCAACTATAAAAGAGCCGCTTTTGCTTTTTCTTTGCATATTGTTTAATCATTGGGATAAACTATTTCATATGCGCAGAACTAGTCAAAATAGTTCCATGGATGTGTGCTGGTCTCAGAGGTCTCTATGGCAACGGTTTGCAGTGTTACAGGGAAAACCACTGACAGCACACCAGACAGAAGATTCAAATCATGTTTTGACTGTCTGTGCTTAGACAGAGAGACAGAGAGAGAGAGGAACGTATATCTGCTCTGTATTCTGCAACCGTCTAATGAGAAACAGACAATTGTTCACTGCTTAACAAACAGGCTTTCTCAAAGTTCTGCAACCAGCCAGCCATTGCTTTCCAGTCGGAAACAGATTCAGCATCCATCCATCCATCCATCCATCCATCCATCCATCCATCCATCCGTCCATCCATTGTCCATCTATCTTTCCATCCATCTAACTATCCATCCATATATATATATATAT
Organism: Cyprinus carpio; assembly: GCF_018340385.1. Taxonomy (NCBI): domain Eukaryota; kingdom Metazoa; phylum Chordata; class Actinopteri; order Cypriniformes; family Cyprinidae; genus Cyprinus; species Cyprinus carpio. The sequence goes on along the minus strand of NC_056617.1, from coordinate 6,056,022 downwards.
ATATATATATATACATACATATACACACACACACACATTTATTAATACTTTTATTCATCAAGGATGCATCAAATATAATTTGAATTTGATTTGAATATTATATTGTATTATATTACTTTATATTTAATTATTTTATTATATTTAACATTTTATAATATAATATAATATAAAATATACTATAATTTACATTATTTTATTTTATTGTAAATTTATTATTAACTTTAATTCTGTCTTTTTATGCATTATAATATTTAAACATCTGAATATATATTGTATTAAAAAAAGATAATCAACACCTACTTTTATGGGTTATATTATCTTTTATTATGAAGTAAAATAAATTTGTATTTTACAGTTTACTATTATTTATGAAAAGATGGATTGCAATGTGGATTATATTGCTTTAAAATATAAGGAAGGAAGTGTTTCCCAAGATTGCAGTTCTTACTTAAAAAACAAACATACAATAATTAAACACGATGGCCTGTACTGTTGAAATGCTGCTGTCATTCAGCTTCTGCGTTCGAATATAATTAAACGGTGATATTTAGTCTTTTGGCAGCTTTCACAAGATCCAGCATGACTTCAGTTCAGCACATTGACAGAATCAAACAGTAAGGAAAATGCTCCTGTTTGATAGCAACAGCTTCGAAGCCTTTGAACAATCTGCATATGTGCAAACTTTTAAAGTCAGAGCTGCCTTCGATCTTCTAAAAGCAGTAGTTTTGTGAAAGTCGGCACAGGTTGAATAAGTGAGAAAAGTTAGTAAAAACACCTTCGCCTGGTAAGACCTCGCTCTTTGCTTTGCTTCCATGTGCATGTCTTTCTTAGATAGCAAGAAAAATGTAACAAAAAGGTTGAAAGTTCCTAAAAAATCAGTCTGTCTTCCCATGACACGCATAAACAAAGCAAGAGTACTAAAATGTCTTTTGGCATGTTTCAGCATATTTCTAGTCATCTAAACAAAAAAAAAAACATGATATTGTACATCTGAAATTATGCATCACCCACATTTTGAATAGCATTTAAACACATTCTAAATATGCATAATCATCACAGCATGTCATTTTCATTGGCCAAGATTTAGCCCAGCCTTTCCAAACATATTCTGTCTCCGTCCATTTCTCCAGCCTACACACCGAAGGTTAAGAGCTGGAGGGCAAACGGAAAGAACAACCTCCGGCCCACAATGCTTCTGTTGTTCTGCTGTGTTTTATGAATGAGAACCCTTATGCTCTTGAAGATGTGGAATATTACAGCCTGCCAGGGAAGACAATACAAGACCTGTCAGTGAAGTGAACACAGATGTATATTTTGAAGCGTTTGTGTCCACCTATAATGTGTGAAAAGTGTCTTTGTCTTTACTTATAATGACCCTTAGAAACAGTCAATCAATTTTTATATATTTACTTTTTATTATAATCAGTTTTATTGTTTATTGCATTTTTTTATTTTAAGTGAAAATTTATTATAATTTATTATAAACCTTTATTATTGATTTTCATATACTACCATTCAAAATTTTGGGGTCAGTAAGATTTTTTTTTTTAATTCAATTATTTAATTAAATTCATCTAGTACACATTTAATTGATCAGAAGTGACAGTAAAGACATTTATAATGTTACAGGAATATTTCTATTTAAAACAAAGTCTCACTTTTTTTTTTTTACAAACATTTTACCAACCTTTTATTATAACATATGCTATATATTTTTTATTACATTTTTTTTTATTATAGTATACATTTATTATATTCAATATAATATAATATTATTTAAAATATAAAATCTATTTTAATTTATTGTAAATGTATTATAAACTTTATTCTGTCTAACATTATAATACATTGACAGCTAAATGTGTATTGTATTAAAACAGATGATCAACATAAATTAGTAATTAATATTTATTTTTGCTGTTTACTTTTTTATAAGACACTGACAAAATAATCAAAAACAAACTTTTGAACTGTAGTGCAAGTTCTGATATTTTTATTTTATTATATGTAATTGTTATTATTTATTTTTATTATATATTTTATTATATTAACTATAACAAAATGTAATATAACATTATAATTAATATAATAATTAAAATAAATATACATGATTTTATTGTATTGTTTATTTATAATAAACTATATTTGCATACACCAAAACCTTTTGTTTGTATGCTTAGAAGATAGATAGAAGCCTCAAAATGATTTGTTATGCCTGAAATTATATATAATTATAATAATTTAATCTAAATTTGCTTGAAAAGAAGTTTACCATCCCTGAAAGTCATAATTCACACGCCTAGGGAGGGAGTGTTACAGTATAGCTGGATAATTTTATTTCAAAAGAGCTTTTTTCTAGATATGACCCTTTTAAAGAAAACAATACAGTATATTTAGATCCCGCATCTCTCTTTTTTTCTCAAATAAAGGCGAGCAGCGAACCAAAGACAGGTGCATTAATCCCAGCTATCTCACCTACAGCATGTTCCTCGCTGTTTTTATTTCTCTACCACACAAACAACCAGGTGAGTTTGTTTTAGAGATGGAAAACTGGTCTGTAAGTAGGGCACACAGAGAGTTTGTGTTATTTACACAGAGCCCATAAACAACCCAAACTGTCACACAGCGAACAGAAACATGCACTGCTAACCAATGCATTGCAACACCGGAACCAAAAAAAGAATAAGAATGAAATATATATATATATATATATATATATATAATATATTATATATATTATATATATATATAATTGATGAAGCACAAAGTTATATCACACATGCAAAGCAAAAAACACTGTCAGAATAAATCACAAAATTCATCAGTTTGTAGTTGAGGAGGGAAGTAAAGTGTAATTAAGATGCCCCATAATGCAACAGAGCCACGAGAGGTGATGAAGCACTATCATTAAAGTAGCTGTTAATTAGCATCTTCATTCAAAGCAATGGCTCCATTAGTTACCTGCCTCATTAGCTTAATTGCTGTCTCTCATTCCGGTGCATGAACATCTGCCCCCTAATGTTCCCTAAGGAGACGTGGCCTTGTGACTTCACACAAACTCAGACAGGATCATATTCAAAGAGTATGTGGCTGCTTCTGGTCATGTAGAGTTACTGAACTTGACATAGAGAGGGGCTTTATGAACTTGCGTCAATGGCGTAAAGTTAGGCACGCGGGGTTCGTCATAACAGTGCGGTGTCGTGTGCGTCTGTCACGTCTGGAATGCACAGAGCGGCTGCTGATAGGGTCAGAGGTCATCTGCTGCCATGCTGAGAGGGGCATTAGTGGGCAGGGAACCAACGCATGTGGGTTCATTTTATGCACTTGAGTGTAAAAAAAGGTTTTTTTTATCAGCATTATATTTTCAATAATAATTTAAATCAACCAGATAAGAAGTATAATAATTGGACATGATGGGATGACATTGAGGGTCAGAATGCCTGTTTTAGGATCAGTGAAATCTTTAAAAAAAGCTGGCAAATTGTATCTTTAATCATTACATTTAATTTATATTTCCTAATATTTTACTTAAAAATAAAAATAAAAATGTTTAGGCAAATCTGGCAAAAAATATTTGTATCATTTAGATCCCATTTTTGCCTTGATCATGAAAATTGTGTGGAGAATTCAGTTATCTTCATTACATTTAATTTGTATTTATATTTACTTTTTGTATAAAATCTTAGATTTTATATATATATATATATTATATATATATATATATATATATATATATATATATAGTATAATTATATATATATAGTATATATATATATACTATATATTATATATAGTAAGCTTAAACTATTACATGTAATTTATATTTAATTATTATGATATGACGTTTAAGAATAATATCTCCTTTTATTTTACTTTATTTTTATTATTCAGTTTTTGTAATCAGAAGTTATACTTCATGACCTTTTTATTGCATTAGAAGATTAGAAAAACTTTATGGAAAATCTGACAAGCTATATTTTATTAATTTTAAGGTTTGATATTTTTTTTATTCCATTCAGTAATCTTTTCCAATCATTATGATACCTTTTATTAATAATTTATGGAATTTTTTATTTAATTTAATTTTGTTTATTGTTTTTTTTTTTTTTTGACATCCCAAAAAGAATTCAAATTGCAACAGTAGTTGTATAATCCTACAGCGCTAAATTTGTCTTGAACACACAGGTATGCAATATGCAGTCAAATCCCTGATTAGATGCGCAGCAGCATCTGTCTTCATTAGCTTATTCACTGATGTGTCCTAAATGACCTGCTGAGCCACTGTTTCCTCTAGCACTTCCTGTTCCACTGTAGACATCAGAGGTCGTCTGGGGAGCGGAGCACCTTTCACTGCTCGCTAAATGAAGTCTGAGGCATTAGTTACAAAGCAGGATGAAACACAATGCTGAAAATAGTCTGTTCGCAACAGAACAGGCAGTGTCAGCTAAAATTTATCACAGGTATGAAAAGAGGGTGTACAGACACCTGAAATGTTAATTTATACAGGATACGAGCCATTAACTTCAAAATCAGAAGGCAATTTGCTTTCATAGAGAAAATGTGCTGATCTACATGCATTTTTGGGGGTAAGGTTATGGCTCATTATTTTTGCTAATCGATATAGTGGCTCAGACACGCTTCGCCTTTAAAACTAAAAATTGATCAGGATTTCACTCTGAAATGCTTTAATCTTGTTCTCTCTCTGTCCTTCAATACGTGTCAGACCAGGACTTTGGCAAATTTAGGAGATATCCAGACAGACTGAAGGTTTATGTAAGAATATCTCAGTCTCTCTCCTTCTGTTCTCCTCTGTGGACTTGTGACAGGTGATCTCTCATTATCCGCTCTGTCAGCTGTAGCTAAGAACAGAGTCCAGTCTGAATATCTTCTCTCTCTCAAGCGTTAGATATGACAGTAATTAGTATTCTAAGCAGACTGAGGTTATGGCTTTAACTTTTATGACTTATTTCTGTAATCTTCTTTATGTCCTCTGTGCTCGCACTCCTTAAATCTTGTCGCCATCCATCCTTCGGTGAACAAAACGTGTGGCACTATAACTTTACTGCACGGTGTATAATCACCATAAAAAATACTCCTTTTTGATGAGACTCATCTGATTAGACTGTAAAACAACAGTAAACACAATAGGTCATTAAAAAAATCAATATTTCAGGCTGCAGACTGGATTTGGAGAATTTTAGCATTACATCATTTGCTCATGAATGGATGCTCTGCAGTGAATGGGTGCCGTCAGAATGAGAGTCCAAACAGCTGATAAAAACATCACAATAATCCACAAGTAATCCACACCACTCCAGTCCATCAGTTAATGTCTTGTCAAAATATGTCAAATCCATAATTAATGTGTTTATCATGCTTCTGAGTCCTTTTTTAAAATATTGCTTTCTAAAGAGAAAAATTCCTTTTGTCTGAATCAGGAGAGAAATATGCACAGATCACAAAACAGTAAAAACAGTCGAAAACTAAACAGATTTGTTGTTGGATTTTGATGTGAGATTTTGATGATTTGATTTGATTTTTTTATTTTTTTTACTGGAGGAAGTGTTACTATGGAATCATATTTTAGCCAGAAACAATGGTTTAAAGTTAAAACACCGTAATGTTTCTTACAAAGTCGTGTGGATTACTTGTGGTTTATAAGCTATATTTCCATCCAAAGATTCAAATTAAATTAATGCGTAAAACTAGAATATTGCATAAAACATTTGTGAGTAAAATACCGTTTCCATTCAGCGAGATAAAGAGAACAAAATCATCACTTCTTGGTAAACTGGTACTAAATATGACTAAGAAAACTAGGAGAAGCCACTGAATATAATAATTATCCCATCTCATAGCGCAAAGTCACATGACTTTTTCAATGCGCATGAAGGAATTTATTCTGTAAATATGTTTCCATCATAGTTTATGTGCATTATTTTTTATCGGATAAAAAAGTTACTCAAATGTGCGCATAAGTTTTTTATGCATATTTTTAGAATTTATGCCCATCTTGGCATTTGTATGGAAAGGTGGATGGAAACACAATATATTGTGAAGTTTTTATCAGCTGTTTGGACTCTCATTCTGATGGCACCCATTCACTATAGAGGATTTATTGGTGTGCAAGTGATGTAATGCTAAATTTCTGCAAAGTTGTCATGATGAAGAAACAAACTGATCTATATTTTGGATTTTCAGGATTTTTTTTTTTTTTTAATGGTTACTTGAACTGCCTTTGTGGTTCACTTTAGCTTTGAGTTTACTTTCCTCCTTATCAAAGGTTGATAGATCCTATTAGTGGTAGCAAACAATGGTGGAACACCAATTTTAGAAGCAATTAGCATCCATTGCTCAGGCATAAAGCTCTGGCCAAAGGAATTATCTCCATTGCATTTGTCATCCTTCTTAGATCATTTGCATTTTATCTTTGATCCAAGCCAGCTAATTGGGCTAAAAAAGCACTTAGTGACTGAAACTACTCTACATTACAATCTAATGATCTTAAATGAGATGGCTTTCACTGGACAAATCATATCAGAATGTCAAGTGTGCAATGTCTGCTGTTTTGGGTGTACTGGATGACTGGAACCATGAAAAAGCTAGCAAATGTGTGAAGCAATGTTATTATGGTTAAATAAAACTAAAATATACATAAATAAATGTTAAATGAACATAAGATATTAAATAAAACTTATTTTGTTTCAGATTTTTGCTAATTAAACATTTCAAATTTTCTTAAAAAAATAAACACAATATAATCATATTTATAATGAAAAAAAGACAATAAAATTACTCAAATTAACTAAAAATGAAATAATAATACCTAAAATTATAATGCAGGGTGAAAAATAAGCAATATAGCACAAACATGTATACCTATTTTTCTAATACAAAGTAGACTATTTAAAAAGATAAGTTAATCTCAGTCTGCATTTTCCCAGGAAAGATGGGATTTTATTCAGTAATGAACATTTTGTTCAATATTTCTGTGTGTTTTGTATTTGTAGTTGTTGTTAAGAGTACTGGATCATTATAGGAACATGCTAACGTTAGCGGTGGCAGTGGTATGTGTATTAGTCAAGTTTCTTGTGTTTCTTGTGACGAGCACTGTTTTATGTTTTAGTTGGCACTGAAGCCGCTCACTAAGCTTTAAAACAGAAATCTTTTTTTAGGGGAAAGGAAAAGGTGAAGGTAGCCAATCTATTTAACCCTGAAGGATACTGTTGTACAAAGTTGCACAATCTCTGCTGTTTTTGACTGTGAGCTATGAAAAGATCAGATTAAACTAGAGCAGGTTTGTGCTCAGAGTGAATTTGTACCTCACTGAACACAACAAAACAATGAACACAAAGATGAAAGACCTCTGAGATGTTGTGTAGCATGATTCCCTCAGACTCAGCTTCAGGTTTTTCTTAGTAAAACTCAACCAGAAAATAGCTAATTTAAAATGAATCATGTGGGCTTTTATGTCTCTCGTATTATTCCTGATTGGTCATTGGTATGCTAGGCTAGCTGGCAATTTGACATTTTGCCTCTGTGCCATCATTGCTTAAAATTGGGGCTCTGAAATATGAAAAAAACAAGAAAAGAAATTCTGTTCCTGCAGCCTAAATGAACATTGATTTTTGGATCCAATAAATATCTAAAGTCTCTTTTGTTTTGGATGCTGGTAGGTTTCTGTTTTTCAAAAAATAATAGTGGTATACGTGTATGATAAACTGGGATAGGATGAAACATTTTAACATTGAAGAAATCACACACTTTTATGTTGGCTGATTCACTCTAAATATTTCAAAACATAAAATCTCCACCATCAGAGCTTTTAGCAAACAAAAGGAAAATGACTGTGCTTTATTAAAATGGCTCACAAGTATATAGTTTCCAGCAGACAGTTTATAGAGCGTACAGTGCATTTAGCCTAGTGCACTAATAAAACCAGCTTATTTGCTACATTTATTCCAAAGCGTTTGCTAACTGAATAAATGTAGATGTAGAAAGCAAGGCTTTTTGGTGGTCTAGGCTAAATTAATTTGCACTTCAAAGCAAAAGTGAGTCATTTTAATGCAGCATAACCTTTCCTTTTATTTCCAAAAACTCAAAAGAAACCTTTCATTTTTACCAACTAAAGTCTGAAGTTAGATAAATATACACACACTACTGATCAAAAGTTTGTGGCCAGTGAGATATTTACTATATATATATATACACACTTTGAATGGTAGTGTATCATTATATTTTATTTTTAAAGAGCAGCACGTTTATATAATATATATATATATATATCTATATATATATATATATATATATATAATATATATATATATATATATATATATATATATATATATAATATATATATATATATATAATATTTATTTTTTTTTTTCTGCTTGAAAACTGAAACCCCCCCCCCCCCCACACACACACACCGGCTATGTGGCCTATATATCTCTGCTGCCAGATACCGTATATAGAGCATCTCACAGGGGAAAATAGTACATTGGTCAGGATGTTGGTAATGGAAAGTTGAGGATAATCACATTTCTGAACTGCTGCAGTCTGCTTGTTTGTAGACCTCCTATCTACAGGTACACCAGCTGCCAAACCTGATTCTATCAGGTCTGCCATTGTGAGCATTTATAATATTACTGCCAGTAATTACGTTTGGTCTCCTCAGCGGCACAGAACAAATTTCAACAAAAATAACGAAACACATTTGGCATGCAACTCAGTTGTGACCAGTCAAAACAGCTAGATGGATGTTGTCCATTTCAGAATTAATTTTTGATTTAAACTCCTGGCAAACTAGCTCATTTCCCACCTGTTTTCTGTTAGACGACCACAAACTGTGGTGAGGGTAATGATGTTTACCTGCGACTACCCTGTGGAAGCTTTTATTTTTAGGAGTTGGTTAAGTAGCAGATTTTTGAGTTGAAAGTTGTCAAGATTGTAATGGTTCTGCAAACTGACTGTTTCATTTTTGTGAGTGGAGAAATCCTCCAATAATTTGCTTTTCCTGAAAATGGAACAGTCTGTCTAGAGCAGCCTGAGGTTTTAAGGGCAAAGTGGTCATGGTTTAGTGTTGTTTGAACTAGTTCTAATTACTAACCACCAGTGTAGGGGAATCAAGTGCATGAATTACTTTTTGAAATATTGTAATACTGTTTGATTTTATGGCATTTATTAAAGGGATAGTTCACCCAAAAATGAGCCATTGACTTCCATAGTATGAAAAAATATTTTTCACAATCTTCTTTTGTGTTCAACGACAAGAAATTCATACAGGTTTGAAACAATATGAGGGTGAGTAAATAATGGCTGCTTTTCATATTTGGGTGAACTATGCATCTAAGTATTATATTTTTTACCTATTTAATGTTTTACTGAGGAATCAAATTAAAAACCTCTATTTCCCATAACATACGGATGCAGGTCTATTAATAGGGATGGGAATTGTAAATAATGTAACAATTACAGATCTGATTCTTCTTTACGGTTTCAGTTCCTTGACAGCTCCGTTACCATTCTTTTAATATTTTTAAGGAAGAAATGTATGTAAAGAAGAAATGCAATTCTTCCGATTCACCACATGAGCTCATTTGAATATTTTACACATGTAAAAATTTTTGCTAATGGTGTTTGCACAGACCTTTATTGATTTTTGATTTTAATGTCTTCATAGGGATGCAGCTAAAATACTACAGTTATTTAAGATATAAATACAATTTTAAATAAAACTGTTGCAATCTGTATATGTTTGATTCACTACAAAGAACCAGTTCATTAGAGTCATTTGTTCAGAATCATAATGCATTGTTGTGCTGTAAGTTTTTGATTCAGTTAAAAGAGCCAGTTCTTCAGAGTCATTCCTTTGGAATCATACTACATTGTTGAGCTGTATGTTTCAGATTCGCTAATGATGAACCATTTGTTACTTCAAATGTTTTAAATATTATATTTCTGCTATTATAGACATTAAATCTGTCTATATGAGAGAACCGCCTCATAGGAGTCATTTGTTGAGAATCGAAACTCCCTGGTTGCACTATATGTTTTTGATTCTTTAAAAGAGCTGGTTCATGGGAGTCATATGTTTTGAATCATACTACACTGTTGCACTGTTTTTGATTCACTAAAAAGAGTTGGTTCATAAGAGCTATTCATTCAGAATTATACTACACTGTATGTTTTGGATTCGCTAATGATGAACCATTTGTTACTTCAAATGTTTTAAATATTATATTTATGTTATATTAAATACTGTACGTGACATGCATGTCAAGGATTGCCTCAGGCAAAAGTAACAAAATAATAATAATAATGTTTTATTAAATGGTACACAAATTGGCTCCTCTTTTTAGGAACAAAATATTAATGTTCTGTATTTTAAAAGTAAAATCTTCTAATGCAAGCAGTATTACCAAGTGCCTAATGTTTTGCCACAGTCCAAATGGCTGTTTATTTCATTCTACTGCTGCAGTCCAATTTTTCTGTGAGCAAAGAGAAAAAGACTTGCATTATAAACAGCTGATTTCACCTGGATATGGGTACATTTGTTGCACTCGCTGCAGGCAAAAAAGGCATATTAAAAAGAAGAAATAAAGAAAGGAGAGCGAACAAGGCCTCTAAGTGTGAAAAATGCTGCAGGACAGACATGGGCCACTAATGAACGAGACATGAGGGCAACCCTCTGAGGAAAAGTCAAGGTTAACTGTTCAAACGTGCACCTAATGGGACCGTTCCAGAGCAAATGGCTTTCCTTTAATTCATTCCATGGGACCGTTTAGGACTTCAGGCCTAAGTACTGGGTGCAGCTTGTTTAATTTCCTCCTGGTCCCTTTGGTCCTTTACCATCAATCTCTGCTGGTTGATAAACAAATGGACCGAGCTCTTCTGATCTGATCTGGAACTGGATTTTTGTGTCTCTATGGGGGATTCCCACATACCCGTCGGCTCTGAATGCAGCTACTGAGAAGCTAACTTCATTTTGGCACCATGGGGACTGAAATTTAATTAAATATAAACACTAGTGACATAATAAATCTTTTTTTTTTTTTGCTTTGTTCTGCTTCTCTGTTTTTCTCTCAAGCAGGGAGGGAAATTCCTGAGATGATATTAAGCTAACCTCTGCCCTAACTCAATCTAGCACAGCAATCTGGGGCGATTTCCTTGTAACGGTGGTGGGCCCCAGAAACCAATTTGCAGTCAAGATTTCAATAAATAGTTTAATTCAACTTTTTCGGGCGCCAGACAGGTCTAAGCCTGCCAAAAAAAAACCCAGGATAGCTTGAAATAACCACCTGTTACATTCAATAAACTCAAATCATTCACAGTCTTTTGTCTCTTTTTTCCTTCCAATCAAAACTTGTAATTAACAACAATAGATTTACTCAAAACACTGCCAAAGGAAAGTCTAGTTTGATCAACACCAAACAATAAAAATAAAAAAAATACAGCCACAAAACAAAAAAGAAAACAAAGATTTATAGACAATAGAATACTTCCAGACTCCACTTATTTTCTCTTTGTTCTGAGTATCTATTTTTAAACCCATAAGATATGTCAGATGTGTCACAGTTCGTTGTAACAGGGCTTTCAGCAGTATATTCACATGTCCCTTTTTAATCCCAGTTTGCTCATGTAGGTAACACCCAATGAATAAGTAGTTCGTAGGAGTAAGAGGTACAAAAAACAAATCAACAAAACCGTATATATCAATCAGGCTCGATCAACGAGGAAAACTAAATAAATTGAACCCATCGGTGGTACATTTGCATAGCACGTGCGTGTGTATGTGCGTGTGGGACTGAGTGCGCGTGTGGGACTGATTGTTTGTGTGAGAGAATGGCTTTGCGTCACTGACCCAAGTGTAGCATCTCCCACAAGGATTATGAAGAGTGTCTAGAGACCGCCGGGGACTCAACCGATGATCCTTTTTACGTCCGGCTTTCCTATTTGAATTACTGAATAAAGCTCATACGTGAAGGTACTTCCCGCCCGTTCACGAACTTCAGGGTAACCAGCATGTCTGGAAGCGTCAGGTCGACAGGAACACGAGCCGCCCCTCCACACGGTAACTCCAACTCAGCTTCTCTCCCACAACTCTCACGAGAACTGTTCACTGGTGACGTCCCCTCTCTCCCGGTGTGTGAGCCTCACCCCTATATTTACTTCTCCCATTAATTGATATGCACGCCTCCCGTTACGTCATTGAGTTGTGAAATCAAAGTGAAAGTAAACACGTGGCATACAGAGTTTTCCGTTCTGCCACATCCTCTTCCCACAGTTCCCACTCCTGTGCTGTTCAGATCACACAGAATGCATGTGGTAGTGTCTTTGATGCTGTTCTTTTCTGGTTGGTTGTGTCAAAGTCTGAACTGTCCTGGTCTGGCTTGAGGTGTTACTGATGGTGCAATAAAACAGCCAGGACTCCAGAGGTCAGAGAGGTGCAACACCTTGCTGAGAGATGAACTGCTGCCCCAAAGCAATGACCATGGGAATCCAAGGGGTCAAGGTTTGACTGGTTTGAATGGTTAAGGATAAGTTGGTAGGTTTTGTAACTATGACATTTTGTAGGCAAAAAGAAAAGCTTTCCATTGATGGCCATTGATAAGTAGCATTGTATTCTAACTAATTTTAAACAAACAAATAAATAAATAAATACATTTATTTGTTTATTTATTTAATATATATTATACAATCACAAATTAATATATAAATATATATTATCTTATCTCCAGTTAGTACTTAAATTGACATTGGGTACTGTATCGCAATTGGTTAAAATTGGGAATTTGTTTTCGTTCATGCTTATTTCCTTCATTTTTACATTTGTATGATTCTTGGCATTATCTGTTAATTATTTTTTTATTTAATAACACTGTAATCATATTTGTTTTATTCCAAATATATATACACTATATAAAACAATATATTATTTTAATATTATATTTATATAATATATAATTATTATATGTAATATATAATTATATATATAATACAATTCTTATAAAAGCTAATGTTATTTTATATTATAATTAGGGCTGTCAAATGATTAATCACGATTAATCACATCCAAAATAAAAGTTTTGTTTACATAATATATGTGTGTGTATACTGTGTATATTTATTATGTATATATAAATACACACACATGCATGTATATATTTAAGAAGAATATGTTATGTTTATATATTAAATATATTTATATATATAATATAAAATATAAGAATATAAATATATAAATGTATATACATGTAAATATTTTCTAAATATATAATTTATGTGTGTGTAATTATATATACATAATAAATATACCCTGTACACATACATATATTATGTAAACAAAACTTTTATTTTGGATGTGATTAATCGTGATTAATCATTTGACAAAACAGAAAACAGTTTTTATATTACAATATTTATCAGATACTGGCCATAACTTTAAAAATGTTTATATCGTATTGGCCAACATTTTAATGTCAGTGCATCCTTACTGTGGTAAACTTTGAAAATATAGGTCAATGCTTGTTAAATATATAACAATAGATCATAACATTAAAATATACACATATATATATTTTTTTTTTTTCATCACAATAGATCGGAATATTACAGTGAAAATGTAGGTTCTAATATGAAAACTGGCATGCATGAGAATGCTTTGGGCCATACTCCACTATATATATCATGATCATTGTTGTTGTTCACCAGAGCACATACTAATTCTTTCACATCTCTTAGTGTAGAGTAAGCAAGGAAGTGTGCCAAGGAAAACACATGGTTCCTCTGCTCTGGAATGGGCTGGGTTTTGTTCCCTGCCTTTTTTGATGATGCGTCTTTCCATGTTTTCCACATGGAATGCCTCTGGGGACAACAAAAATGCCTTTAATTGAAAGACCCATGTCTTTACCAACCCTCCCTCGAGGCTCCGGTTCTAAAACAGGAACCGCTGCCCACATCAAACCGCTGACCTGCCTTACTGTGGGCTGAAATTTGGGCTATCTTCACGAGCCCCACCAATGCTCCTCATGGGGGCAGCAGGTACGGTTTCCATCACTGAAGTTCGAGTTCAGCTTAATCAGGAACGTGTCATAAGCAAGATCTCGTAAAGGTTTATGATGTTTTAACAGAAGCAAGTCACTGCATCACATCCAGAGAGACTTTAAAAGCCCTGGGGAAAGAGGTCATTGTGTAATGATTGTCATATGTGGCTGCTTTTCACTTTTCACAGGGTTCATATAACCATGTCAGGCACCAACCCTACAATCTAGACCAAGTATTTTTATAAGGTCTTGTTTATATCATAGTAAACTGATCCTAATGGTTTAAAGACTCTGTGAAGTCTAGAAAAAGACAACTGGTTTGTGACATTTATGGACGCTGCTGCATGTTTATGATTTCTTCATGACTTGCTGTACTATTATAAATGATTATATTACAGTCAAATCATTATAAAAAAAAAAGTTGTATTTTTTTAAATATATTATAAAATGTAATTTATTTCTATGATGGCAAAGCTGATGAATTTTCAACATCATAACTCCAGTCTTCAGTGTCACATGATCCTTCAGAAATCAAAACATGCTGATTTGCCACTCAAGAAATATTTCTTATTACTATCAATGTTATGGTGCCATTATTGGCGGTGTAATTTTTCAGACATCTTTGATAAATAGAAAGCATTACAAAGTATAAAGCATTTATTTGAAAAAATGTTTCAAAAATCAAACCTTACTGAACCGAAAAAAGTCGAGTTGGTTTTGATAATGTCGTGTGACCGAGGCTCTAGTGCAGAGATTTAAAATAATGTATCAGGCGCTATGCTAACTATCCTAATCCTACATGTTATCCTAATCCTACATTGTACATCCTACATGTACTCACTGTTTCCAGGCATGTCGGGATACTGGATACTGAACATATGCACTGATATTAGATAAGGATGTAACTGAGCTCTGTTTTCCCTCTCTCTCCCAATGAAAATGTGCCTTTTAAGCCCCTCTGTAGTGCAGATATGAAATACTCTCCCTCAAAGGTGACTGCTTTAGACCTCTGCAGTTGTTCCCCTGCATACCACAAATAACCCCAGTGTGCCAGTGCCTGCTGTAATGCTACTATAAAGATGTATATGAAAACATCGCTCAGCACGTGTTCTGTTAAAGGGGTTCATTGTGCCATCTGACCATGTGTGATTGTCAGTCATGCGTATCATGATTCTGTCATTTAAATAAGAGGAAGTAACATCTGGCATTAAAATGATGGGAAATCCCCCTCGAGCATCTCTGATGCTTATTAAGTTACAAAATAATAACAAATATGATATATGTCAAATATGATAGGCTGCATTCTTGTCCCTTGACTTTATTAAGTGCGTTTTTAATACAAATATGATATATGTCAAATATGATATGCTTCATTCTTATCCCTTAACTTTAAGTGCATTTTTAATTTGCCTTTAAGTTAGTGCTTTTAAGTGTTTTTAAGTTATAATTTTGGCAGTTATAAAGTTTTAAATCTAAAAATGCACCATGTATAAAGGTATAAAGATTGAGTCGACTTTAAAAAATGAGTCGTTTTTAAAATGAATCTTAAGCTGTTTCAAGTTGATGTCAACATGAAACATTAGCATATTTATACTTGCCCACTTGTTGCACACACAGACCCGGCAAAACTTGAACCTCCCCTCCCTCAAACATTGTGTGCTCTGCACTGTGAGGGTAAATCCATATATATATTTGCATAATGTCCACAGTGTACATACTGCATTCATAGCGTGATAGTGGTGTAGCATGAAAGAAAATGACAAATAGAGAATGATATATGAGATAAGGGAAAACATCGATAGTGGAGGGCGAGATGCTGGAAGGATAGAGACAGAGAGATGAGAGCAGTGGGGGAAATCAGGCTGCTTTACTAGTCCGCTGGTGGTTGTAACATGGTCTGCGTGGCACGATGATGTTGGGTCTATTTAAAGCAGCAGTTCATCCAGCGTGTCAAACACTGATCTATAATCCCACAGCAGTCGCAGTGCTGCTTAAGATCCGATTTCTCCATAATAACAAGAGCTTTGTTGACTCTAATGCCGCCTGCGCTCTGTCATACAGACCCCCGAGGGATCCGTCTGTAACCCCTGAACTTATTTCTGCCTTCTGACTCCAGCTAATGCCCAAATGATGAAACGGTTTCCAGCATGGACATTCCTCATCCTTATAAAAGTTAATGTTATATTAATATTATAATCAATTCATATACATACACATTTATAGATATAATATTATGTTTAGAAAAACAAGACAGAATTTTAAATGTTTTTATTTTTTAGTTATTTTTTCAGACATATATTTTGTATGAAAGATATTTATATTTTTAAATATATTTTTAAAATGTATATATATTATTTTGATAAAAAAATTGAGATCTATATATGATATTTTACTCTAAATATTTAATATTTAAATAATATGTAAAGGAAAATAGGTTGGACTTCATTGTAGCTTTTCATTTTAACTAAATGTATGCGTGTATATACATTGTATGTAAAATATAATTTTTATTATATTTATTTATATTTATACAAATAATACGTAATTTGTAGAAAATATATAATATTAATAATAAGGAAAAACAAGTTGAACTTAACTAGCTTTTAACAGGGCATTTTGAATTTTTTTTATACGAAATATATTTATATTTTTAACACTATTATATATATATATATATATATATATATATATATATATATATATATATATATATATATATATATATATATATATATATATATAGATATATATATAACATTTTAGATCTTAAATCAAAGAAAGCTTCAAGAAAGGGATTTTTCACATTTTAGCATTCTCCAGTGCACCCAAGCTCTTTCCTTGCTGTGATATATTTTCCGTGTACGTCTTGCTTTCCTCAGCAGTTTGTGTCTGACTAGTTTCTTTTGGCTTTTTGGTTCCTCTAGGGCACCATTTACCTACCTGGCAACAAAGTCACCGAACATCCCAGCAGTGGGGAGGAAGGCGGAAAGTTCTTTTTTGAAGTCATCCCAGGTAAAGAGAAACCTTTTTTTTTTACCCTGTCTGTTTTCGCAATTCATTTCCTGTAGCTTTCATGATGGGACCGCAGTGACCTCACTCACTGAGGAGAGGTCTTCAAAGACATTCATCAGAGCTAATGAGAATAGATCGACGCTGGGCACCTCGCTGATAAACACAGCTGAATCCTGACGCTCCAGACACAACATATCACAGCAAATTTGTGTCATTTCTGTGGAACGGTCTCTTGCATTTGTAAACAATGCTCATTTATAAATCTTCTAGGCATCTTGTCATGTAAACCAACCCATGTGTTTTCAAATGGATCTCTTTTTATCCAAGTTTGTGGGTAATTTGTTTTCTCCCAAATGTAGCTTAGTGATGAATGGCACTGGATCTGCCACCTGCTGTAATTAGTTTACAGATCACACTCTCCTCTCTCTCTTCGGGCTCTGGTTGTGTTTGGAGAGGGTTCAGATAAAACGCAGATGTCCCTCTCATGTGCTGGATGATGAATCACTGAGGACAGATGAGTGCTCGAGGAGCAACAAAAGTGCAGCGCTACTTCCTGTTCAGTTCTGGGGAACACTCTGATAACATACACACCTGAGCATCAAACTAAATAAATGACTGAAACAGAAATAACAGAGACACCTGCTTTCTAGCAGCTGGAACTGTGGTACCACACACTCCTACCATAACTACACAGTCAGTATCAACACCTTATATATGGGCTACAAGATTTGACCACCTCAATGTATTGCGATTTTTACTCATTTTGACTTGAGAGCTGTGGGAACAATTTGAAATACCAAAATGTGCTTTTAATATATTTTTTTTTTATCAAAAATGGCCTGTCCATAAAAAAGACAAGCACACAAAGACAAAACATAATCAGTATAACACATTAACATTTAATTATGTAAAATTTGATACAAAACACCATAATGAACATTATTCATAACAAAGATGAGAAGACACAAAACTATTTAAATGAAGTAAAATCATTTACAGTGCAATGTTACTATTTACAAATTTTCACCATATATGGTAAGGTAACTTGCAGTTAACCAATTAACAGATTTTACACTATATCTTTAATGAAATTGCCACTGTGATTTATTTATTTATTTATTTGCAACCCAGGACATGTGAAAAACACTGACTTCCTGCTTTCTGTTGCTCTGCTCTTTGAATTGCTTATGAGCATCAGAGTTAAGTAGGTGTATTTTGGAAACTTGAAAAATCACATTTTTCCTAACAGTCAGAATATTTCTGAGAGGAGTGACAGGAGATGTTATCAGAAGCAGACAGTGATAGATCTGCTCTCAGGTGGGCATGCCGGATCACATGACTATACGCTCTAATCTACCTGTTGTAGGTGGAGAGCAGATGGAGGGATAACAATAATCTTGACAGCACTCAATACCAATAACAATTTGTTCAGTCTTTGTCTTTCTTTCTGTTTCTTGGGTCTGGAAATATTAAATATGTGTGTGTGTGTGTGTGTGTGTGTGTGTGTGTGTGTGTATATATATATATATACATATATACACTGTGTGTGTGTATATAAATATATATATATATATATATATATAGATATATATATATATATATATATATATATATATATATATATATATATACATGTACTCAGTATTAGTAAGCAGTATTATTCATCATCCAGTTTTTATATCGACTATACATTCCGTTAGTTTTTCAAATTGGTATGTTTCGCTGGGCTTCGAAGAAATATAGAGCTGAGTATCATCACAGTGAAAGCTAACACTGTGTTTCCTGATGATATCTCCCAGGGGTAACATATAAAGCATGAAAAGTAACAGCCATAGTACTGAGCCTTGAGGTACTCCATACTGCACTTGTGATCAATACACTGTTTATACTTGAGTTAAACTCACTGATAAATATATTAAGACTCCTGAGCTATTAAAGAGCATCCTAAATTATAAAAGAGAGGAAATTGATTCATCTTAAAAGTTTTATTTATTTTTTTAAAATAATGACTAACATGCTTTTATATTGCTAGTAGACACTGTATGCATTTGATTTTTACCATGACGTTGACATTATCTTCTTCGCTGGAATGAGCCGTGTCTGTTGTTATCTGTGTTTGGTGATGCACATGAGCACATTTTGTCTTTGTTTTCAAGCTTGTGACCTTGTATAAAGTCAAAAAGTTAGTTTTAGGTCTTTGTAATTTTACTTTGAGAATCATTGCAGAGCCTTGGACCTTAATCTGTGGTGACACTGTGGCATTTGCATGAATAGGACCTTTTTGCAGAGTAGATTAATATGACACAGATCATTGCCTACTGACCCTGTCATCACGGTCTTCTTATTAGTCATGCCGGTAAGTGCCACATTGTATCTGTCACCAAAATCATAGCAAATGGGTTCCTACGTGCTAGACGAGCAACTGCAGTTGAGATAAATGGGAATGCTAACAGATAGCTCCAGGTATTATGCTTCTTTGGCCTATGTGCAGAAATCTATCCTGTCCTGTGTTTCCCCAGCAGACAGCCATGAGAGTGTGCACACTGTGCCAGAAAACAGCAGAAACAGAGATTTATAGCATGTTTTCATCTCTTTGGAAACCTAGCTGGGCTCCAACTGTCCTGCCAGCTGACTGTGAAAAACCTGAGCCATTGTTCAGCGCATCAGTCTTAGATGAAGGCGTTTAGGAGTGATTCCATGCTTACATGCACTTTTCCATACATTAGCCTTTTATCAGCTTTATTCCATTTATTCCATTGTACATCTCAGCAGTATTCTGGAATATTTTAAGCAACGTTTGTTTGCTGCATAGGCCATGACATCACTTGTCCTTGAAAAGGGCTTTTTGGAGGTAATGTTGTACAGCTCAGTTCATAAAAGAGGGTTGTTAAAAGTGCATTTAATTTCCTCTCGTCTTTCATAAATACAGATGGGAGTGTTTTGTGCAGGGATAACACATGGACTGAATTTCAATTCAGTTCTCTTGTCGTCTATTAATTTGTTTCTTTTTTGTGTGTGTAACTTTGATTCAGAGCTGAAACATACCTTTTTGCTCTGGGCAAAAGCAAGAATTTATACTATTTTTATATAAAAACAAAATCAAATAATAGTTATGCTTAAGTGGATTTGGGCATTACAACATTGTATTGCACAGTATGAATTAGGGTCACTAATTCATTTCTTCCTCAGAGTGGGACTATTATAGGACAGCTTTCTTAATGAGTTTAATATTTGCCATAATCTATAGCTATTCATTTAGCAGTAGATGACAAAAAAAAAGTAATCTAAAATAAAAAAAAAAAAAAAATAAAAAACAATAAAAAAAAAAAAAAAACATAGACTGAAACAAACATCTATCAAGAAATATCTGCCGATAAATATTTAGGCAATTTCACAAGATCAAGAACGCTAAATATCTTAATAGGCAGAAACCATCACCTTTGCAAGTATGTTTGCTTTTATTCAGTAAAAAAGGTCAATAAACAAGAACTTACTGTAGTATTGAGAAACTTACATTATACACTCAAAATTGCTATACTTACAGAAATATTTCGAAGCAACAGCAGGATAAACCGTCGCATGTCTCCAAGCAACAACATGGCGTTTCAGAATGATTAATCATCTTTGAATGAATCATTTGAGCAAATGATTCAAATAAGGTCACCCGTTTCATTTTTTAATGAATCTGTGTATTGAACGAAATGGCTGAATGATTTTGACTCACTGATAAAAGTATTCACTTGTTTTGTTTCTACATGAATTAGTGTTTTTGAACGAATCGATTGAGAGAATGATTCAGTGACTCATAAATTAGCATTTTTGAACAATTGGTTGTATAAACGGCGAAAAAGTCACCTATCGCCATCTGCTGGTATAACGATATAACTGGCAGAACCAATTATTTTTTTATAACATTGTAGTACCTTGGCTTTTGCAGAGTTTGCACATGTACTTGAGATTCACTGAATCACATAGGCCTACACATTCAGCTCACATTCTTGGATTAATTTTTGACTGATACAGCAATGCTTATCAACATAAATGACGTTATCTGTCTGTCACCTCAAAACGTTCATTTCGAAGTTTCCGGAATCTAGTAGGCTTATTTGGATTCCTTTCCAATTTCACAGGTCTGTTGCTTTGGATTTCAGACCATGAGAGAAAATAGAGCACCTCATGAACGCAAAATTGGATTTTAATTAAAACCTTTTTTCTTGAAGGTTTTAATATGTGGGGTTCAAATTTGCTCCATCTGTTGCTGCAGTCCAACAGCTCACAATATATTTCTCTATCACGCAGACAAATCTACTGTCATAATAATGTGAATAATTACTTTGCTGCCCCAGCGAACACAAGAATGAAATATCAGACCTGGTTTCAGAGTGCACGGTGATCATACCACAGCACGACAAATTTCAAGCAGATTTTTCTGTAAAAGCAAATTAAAACAAACACTAAACCGACATCATTGTTTCATGACTCCAAACCAGGCAGAAAATGGCTCCTGCCTCATAATCTTTCATCATCTCCCCATCTGGACCACTATTTACTCACTGATCCTTTATTTATCAACTTCTAATTTATTTTTAACTCACTGACGTCCAATGAATCTGGGTAATAATGGGGAACTGAGAAAAAGTGAAGCTAACAGTTTGTGCAACCACAAAAATACTTGCAGGATGAAATGGGTTGAAGAGCATTTCTTCTCTTTCTGCAGGAATATCTGTGGAGTATTTGAAGCTGAAGTGCAAATAATCCCTCTGAGTTTGCATCTACTGGTGTGTGTGTGTGTGTGTGTGTGTGTGTGTGTGTGTGTGTGTGTGTGTGTGTGTGTGTGTGTGTGTGTGTGTGTGTGTGTGTGTGTGTTCATCATGAAGGTCATCAAAGTGAGAAGGTTTGTTTTACAGTACAGACATGAGTGGGATTCAGTGAGAGTTCAAGGGGCAGAACCTGCAGATGGGGAAGTGAATCTGTGTGGTTTTAGAGAACACCTGCAGAATCATCAACTGAGACTGAGAAAAAAATACCACGTGTTGATTGCTTTGTTTGGTTTCTTCTTTTCTGTCTTTCCATTGTTATTTTGTTGTATTGTTCTCTTTTGTCTCTTTTTTTTGTTTGTTTTCTTTTTCGTCTGTTTGTTTCTTTCATTTGTTTTTTTGTTTGTTTGCTTCTTCGTTCAGTCCTCCATTGACTCATTTGACTGTACCTCTGTTCTTTCAACAGTTCCTTAAGTCTTTCCTTCAGCTGTTCCTTTCTTTCTTTCTTTCTTTCTTTCTTTCTTTCTTTCTTTCTTTCTTTCTTTCTTTCTTTCTTTCTTTCTTTTCTTTCTTTCTTTCTTTCTGCTTGTGCTCACATTTGTTTGTTTGCATGTTTGTTCAGTGCTCAGTTGACTCATTTGATTATTCCTTTCTTTCTTTTACTTTTCTTTCTTTCTTTCTTTCTTTCTGCTTGTGCTTACATTTGTTTATTTGCATGTTTGTTCACTGCTCAATTGAATCATTGAAATATTCCATTGTTTCTTTCTTTCTTTCTTACATTTGTTCACTCAATTGTTCAGCTTGAGCACTAATTTGATTCATTTGATTGTTCGTTCAGAAGTTCTTTCATTCTTTCTGTCTTTTTTATTTCTTACACTCTTTCTTTCGTCCTTTCTCAAATTTTTATTCTTTTTCCATTTTCTCTAACTTTTCCCTTTCTTCTCTCTTTTTTGTTTTTCTTTTTCACTTTTTTTGTTTGTTCTTTTTTGTCATACCTTCCTTTGTTCTTCTTTGGTTTATTCAGTTGTTCAGTTTGTTCATTCAGTTGTTACTTTTTTAATTCATTCTGTTTCTATCTTTCTTTCTTTCTGACCTGTACTTAAATGAGAGCGTAATGAAGTGATTGTTAAATCTCCTGCGGCAAACTGTTTTTCTCACCTTGAGATTGACTTAATTACAGCACAAAACTCCCTCACATGCACTGGCAGGACCAGGTGACATCCAAAACTTGGAGGATGTGAGATTTACAAGAGCTGTAATCTCATTCTGAAGATGAATGTCAAAGCCAGGGTCAGAAAGCTACTGCAACCACAGGACTCTGGGTCCGTGCTGCACAGCCATAGTGGAAGTTAATGTCATTGCAGATTTATTATCGACCTCTTCCAACAAAGAAAATAAATAAATAAATAAAACATGCAAGTTAAGATATCTTATAACACTTATAATAATAAAGAAAATGATGCTCAACAGATGAATATTTGATTCATGTTTCAGTTCAACTAATTTTGAATTATTTTCTGAGATAATATTTGTTAATATTATTATGATTAATGAATGTTATTTCCAAAACATTACTCTTTTGACGTTCCTTTGTTTTTCCACAAGTAGTCTGATTCTCTTCGGGTCTCGGCTGACATGAACCTGAGTAGAATTACAGCCGTGGTTAATCAGTGTTTAATTGGACGGCTCTTGTCAGGGGGTCCGAGGGTGACTGAGAGGAATCTGGGGGCTTTTGTCTGAAGGTCGTGGCTGCTCTGCTGTGCTGTTTATTTACGCTCTCGCTGCTGTCTGTATGTCTTCGCAGCGGAGAACGAGTCGTGTCCTCTCGTTAATCTCCAACTGTTCAGACGTTATTCTTTGACTTGATCGCTGGTAATTTGCATGCCAATTTATTTCACATTTAGCTTCGACTCCCTGCCAGGACAGTCCTAATGTAGCGAGAATCACAAACAGGCCCAGTTAGACTAATGTATGCGATTTAAGTTGCCAACATTGGTTCAAATCCAGTTACACCATTTTACTAGCTATTTTAGTTGAATACTTTAACTTCTACTAGACAAACTTGAATTTGCTATGTGTGTACTTAGTTGTGTTATTCATCCTAGAGAAAAAAGAAAAAAAACGATGCATAAACAAGCCTAACCTGGCTTGGTGGTTTGGTTTTAGAGGGTTTTGGGCCACTTTTCAGCTGGGCAGGCAGAAAAACCAGTTTTAACCAGCTAAGACTTTCCTGTTTAAGCTGTTTTTGTTCCACAAATATTAAAACTTTTTATTATTTTTAAATACAAAAACTTATGTTCAAAATGCAGTCATAATCGACTACATTAAGATTGATGGAATTCAAATTCTGCCAATGATGATGTCATATGTTTACATGCTTTCCAGATAAATGTTGTCTCAGTGCATTAGGGGCTTATTATATACGATATGGTGTTTTTTTCAACTCACAACGTGTTCATTCTTAACCCGTCATGCCTCTTAGGTGTAACTTAAGTCTTTGGCGTGGGCAGGTGAGAGAAAGAGAGCGTGTTATACATGTATGTCTGCTATGTTATCATTATATCATTATATGTCTGCTATGTTATCATATCTTGCATGCTTAAAGAAATGTGATGCTCATAGGCTCGTCACCTCAGGCTGTACATATATAATCATAGACAAGGTGAAAGGTCACCCAGCATACCTAGGAAGCAGGACATAGCTGACATTTCTGTAATTTCTCTGATGATAGAGAATGTTTGGGTAGAGATACAGAAAAATAGGAAGTATGTAATTAATTTATGGATTTTTTTTAGCCAATTAAAATAAATATTTTCATTCATAAAGGAATGGAAGTTATTTAAAATATTTACCAACATAACACACATAAACTGTATACATACATATGTTATTCATAAGTTAAGTATTTGTCGATATTTACCAACATAATACAACATATACATATATATATATGTTATACATCAGTATTTGAGAAGGTAAAGGTTTTAATCTGAACAAAGAAAAAAAACGACTTATTTGAATCTTCAGAAAATTTTTAGCTTTAAAAGCATATACTTTTCCATTCAAAATCTGTTTAATAAGAAACTTTTTTTTATTTATGCAAGGTTTTTGCTACAGATTTAACATTCAGTTTGAAACATCCTTGAACCTTTGCATTGGACCATTTCTAAAAAAAATCATTAAAGAAAGAACAAAAAGTAATATTTATATGATTAAAACACATCTGCACAATCTTTTCATTATTTTTCAAAGGATGTGTGGCATATTTCATTTGTGCATCTGTCACATTGTACCACATTGTACAGGCCGCATGCGGTGAGGCTTTCACTTTCCTTTCACGGGGCAGGAAGAGCATGTAGTTACGGCCACCATGGCAACAGCAGATGACATGCAACTCAATTAACCTTCAGTGGTTGCTCTTAACACAGTGTAGGACTTGATTTTAATAAAATTATTTTTATTTTATTTTTTATATGGTTATTTTATTATTATTTTTAATTTAATTTAATTTAATTTAATTTTTTAACCATATTGACAGGCTTCTTGATCATAACATTTTTAGACACGCTTTAAATGCCCTCTGATCCAGCACAGCCAAAACAGTTTCAAACCAAGTGTGAAATTCATATTTCACAGATGGCATCAGGAGAAACAATCAGAGCCACATCTAGCATGTTCTGTAGCCAAGAATCTGATTCTGCTGTCACATATTTTCAGCAGTGAGCTTATAAAATACAGACTAGATCCAAAAATGAACTTATGCTACCACTCTATGCCAAAAATATGCATGTTTGGAATAACATGAAAGTGAATAAATACTTGCAGAATTTTTATTTTTGAGTGAAGTACTAGACATGGAAACTCCAAATGGTACAGATCCCATTTTGCTTTTCATGCAAGGCAGTTACATCCTGCATGACATATTTTGAAAATGTGAAAGTCGAATGAAAGGACGTGCCTCAAATGTGTTTATATAACAACTTGTACATTGATAGGAACTAAAACCGCGGAACTATTTCCATGTGCAGGCGACAGACAGGTTTGCATGTTTGCATTAAACACACAGACATGCAAATTTATTTTCATTCTAAACGGCACTCTAACAAAGCCTCTCACTTCCATGTAGAAATGTTATTAGCATTATGTATTCAAAACATATGAGGCTTTTCACTTCTACAGTTTATTGGGGAATTTTCGATGTGAGTCTCTAGTCCGTTCAAATGTTCAAAACAGATTTGCTTTGGAAACATTTGAACAATCCATTTAAATGATTCAGTCAAGTACTATGCAGAAACAATATAGACGATATTTCATTCTTGATATTTTGAATGGCTTTGTTTGATGAGAATAAGACGACCTTCTGGATATTTCACAGCTGTATCAGAGAATGTTTCTGGAGTGCGGGATGGTATTTGGTCACATTATTGTCTGTTCCAAGCAGATGGAAAGTAGAAGAACTGCTATGAAGGACCCCAAAGAGAATCAGAATGAACATCAGACAAACAAATTCCAGAAAGCTAAATCTGTCCTGCAAGAAGAGAAAGAGCAAGAACTGCGATATGGAAGAAGACAGAACAAAGACGTCTATTGTCCTGACTGTGCAGACTGGCCCGAGTCCAGGTGTGTGCGACCCGCTAAAGATGGCGTGAAGGAGCTTAGTCAGGGCGTGAAACAAGCTGACCGTTACTCCCGTCTCCTCTGAATAGAGCTACATGCTACTGGGCTCCAGACTTAAAATGACTTGGGAATCACTGGTTCCTAAAATTACACATTTAGGAGTGACTTTAAATGACAAGTTACAGAACTGTCCAAAACATTATCCAAGAATATTTAGTATACAATAACTATTGTATTTTTATTGTGTGAGTGTGATCTATCTATCTATCTATCTATCTATCTATCTATCTATCTATCTATCTATCTATCTATCTATCTATCTATCTATCTATCTATCTATCTATCTATCTATCTATCTGTCATCTGTTGTTGATTATGATTGCAATGTCTATCCCAAATGACATTTCCCTTAAATTACATTTTCCCTTAAAATTATTTCGGCATTAGCTATAATTGGGCTGTATGCCATACAACTACAAATAATATTTTGTTGAATATTTGACTGCTTCTTAGAAAGCTACTTATTACAGAAAACTCTTTTGTGAATAAATATGTTTTACTTAAAATCATTTTAATTTATTATTTAGTCATAAATATTTTCTTTTTCATTTTATTAAATTTTTATTTTAAGTAATTTATTTATTTATTTATTTATTTTGTGGATTATTCTAAACAGGGCATCATGATCATTTCCTGGAAATGTTACTTTAATTTATGTAAATAAAGCTCCTACTTGTTTGCCAAACTTATACTGTATCTCAATAATAGATCAAATATGTCTGAAAACATAAATATTATATTTTTCTCTTCTTGAGCTTGAATTAATCCCATTATTTTTTTCAGCAAATGATATTGTATTCTGTATCTGGTTCTCAGCAGATGATACAGGGTCATGCAGGGTTTGTAGGACTTTTTGTAGGTCAGACTGACTATATGTGGGTTGAACTTTGTGGAGAGCTTAGGTTTGACATGGGGCGTGACCAGTGAGACATACAGCGTAGCAAAGGTTTCTGGGAAGTGCATCATGTGATCCTTTTGTTTTATAAATATAGCAGATGACATGTGATGTTATAATCTGATGGTTAAAGATCTGTGATGTTACTACAAGTTCTGTCATTACTTGCTCAAAAATAAAAATAATAATAATAGCAATAATTAAAAGCTTCTGAGAACCTGAGAATAATACCGCAGGTAATGCATAAAATTAAGCTCTTCCATCCAACACAAAAGCCTGAAGTTGTTATTGGAGCCGACAGAGGAAGGTATAAATGAGATCCCCTCCAGCGTGTTCTGAAAGACTTGTTTGTTTGCTGCGAGGCTGTTTGAGTAGTTGTTCTGCCGGAGAGCGTCCTATTCATATGGATGGCATCATTATCTGCCTCTCCAGATGGAGCGAGAGCACCATGACGTAGATGTTTGGTTTTGTATGTGGGCCTCATGCTGAAACATGTGCAGAGGATGTGGAATCAGAGTCGTGCATGTGGTTTCCCCTCTAGGCAAACATTCTTTTTTTCTGTCGGGATATTTGGAGGGTGTATGTACACACGCAAAAGGGCGTTAAATCAGTTAGATGCTTATAAATCAACATTGAAATAGATTTTAATTATAAGTTGGTTTTAACACTGATTGGATGGAACATATTTCATTTTAAAAATGCAGTGTTAAAGCAGTGTTAAATCCAACACACTTTCATGGCTGTTCGTAACGGTTTTACATTTTTGTCTATCTGTCTGTCTGTCTATCTATCTCTTTGTCTGTCTATCTATTCATTCATTCATTCATTCTTGATATCTCTAATTATTTTTTTAAATGATTGCTATCAGCCAGTGTGAAATATTTTCAGTAACATTCAGTATTCAATATTTATTTGTTGCCCTTTAGGAACTCGAGCTGAGTCGAAACGCTATGTATTCTCTGAATCATGTGTGTAATCAGTCCAATGGATGGGCGAGACATCACGGGTGGGGTGACGTAGAGACCAGGGACTTTAAAAGCACGTGTGGTGGATACAACGGCAGCTTCTGTCATTCAGCAAAGTGCTCTGTGTGTGTCAGTTCTATTTATTGTTGTCTATCCCAGTAAAAGCATAAGCCATGTCTAAGGCGAAAGTCAAGCATAAGGGCGAGAGCAGACGGTATTTTAGACTGTGTGTTCCTCCCTGCCTGCGCTACGTTACGGGTGGAGAAACACAGCTTATGTGTTAACACACTCTAGTCCAGAGCTCCCTCCACGAGGAAACTGTACTCCTTGAAGTGAACCTTTACTTCTTGATGCGGCAACCGCCAGCTCGACCCAGTTAACTGCCCAGTTGGTTCAGTGCTGGAGTTCTTGCAGGCACGGTTCTCCGCAGGGTCATCCCACTCCACCTTGAAGGTTTCCGTGGTGGCTCTAGCTGCTTACCACGCCCCTCTTGGTGGTCAGTCTTTCAGGAGAGACCCACTAGTTACATGTTTCCTCTGCGGTGCGCTGAGGCCTCCGGCCAGGTGGAGCTTATGCTAATTAGTGGATTGGGATGCTATTCCATAGCCTTGAGACTTTGATCTCCCCTCTCCTTTGGGGGTCAAGGCTTACTCCTCCAGAAGTTGGCCTTCAGGATGCTGCGGGATGTCCACTCCGTTTACTTTGTCAGGTTTTATACCTGCATTTTGCACCACTCCTGGCTCCTTTTCTCTCGCCTTAGCTGTGCTCTTCCACACTAGGCAGGGATTTCCAAGTCTGGTGGCATGGGCATACTCGTTCCCATAGCGTTCCAACTCAGCTTGAGTTCCTGAAGGGGACCGTCTCTAGGTTACGCATGTTACCATGGTTACCAGAGGGAACGAGACGCTGCATTTCATTGCCATACTTCCGGCATCCTTGCGAGCGCTTCCTTAATTCTACCAGAAGCTGGCACTGTATCCACCGCACACGCTTTTAAGCTCCCTGGTCTCTACGTCACCCTGCCCGTGATGTCTCGCCCATCCATTGGACTGATTATACACGAGATTCAGAGCATGGTCAAGCTGAAGGCGCTCCAATAGCGTTTCGACGCAGCATCTCGTTCCCTCTGGGAACCATGGTTACATGCGTAACCTAGAGACGTTTCTACTTACATTAAATTCAGTGTTATTTTAAAATGCATGGTAAATGTTTTTATTTATTTATTTAATTGATTTTTTTGTTAAAGTAGAACATGTTTAATTTATATTGATGCATCCGATCAGTTGCCAACTGCTAACTGATTTGTTTATATCATAATCCATTTATTTATTTATTATATTATGCAGTTTTTGCAAATAACTTGATGCTGATTGGTCATTCTCAACATTCTGCTGTCTAATATTTTTCCATAATAATAGTAAACTGTATAATTGGCAACTGTTTTGCTATAGGCCAAATTTGTGTTTCTCATGTTGTGAAATTATAAGGCACTACACAAGGTCATGAAAGGTTAATAAACCAGAGCTGTAGAAAAAACGTTTAGCAGTGAAAAGTCCCACTGAGCAAAGAGAGACAGTGTTTTCTATCTCTCATGTCTCATAAGCTCTTGCGGATCTTTTGAACAGTGGGAGTCAGTGAATAATGAAAAGTTTTCAGTTTATTTTAAAACCTGCTGCTGTTTGAAACAATCCAGGGTTTTTTTTTTTTCTCACAAAACTTCCTGAACTCCCACTTACAATTTCTCACAACTCTTTGCATGCCATAAAACTACATTTGACAGCTGCATTATCATTTAGTCTGTCCTAGAATATTTTTAGAACTTTTTATTTTCTGATTTGATGGCTGTTGTCTTCAAAAAGAGGACGCTGATGCCCCCAAGTGGCCGTTTAGCCATTTACAGCAATGATGTGTCAAATGATTTATCACTGCAGATGTTATGCTGGCTTTTAAATATCCATTGAGCCGTTATTGTGCTTATCATACACTCATTTCCATTCAAATCCATCTAGTTCTTTTAGTCAGATCAATAAATATGCATATACACGATGAGAATAAAATGAGCTGTGGAAAAATTAGTTAATGGCCCTGAAGGAATCAATAGGGCAATGATCTTTATGACTTACTATACACCACATATATTCTGAAAGAATCTGAATTGTGGTTTTGTTTTGCTCTTTGTCATCCACTGTTATTGCTTTATTCATCCTAACAGGATGCGTTATGTTGTTTGAAAACTTTACAGCAGGTCTTCTCATGGGTCCCAGGAATGATTACAGTGTAATTGACAGAGACTTTCGTCTGACAAATTTTATAGTTTATTATTTCTCTGAGAGCCAAGGTAATAAAATCTCCAAATATGATTAGATTTTTGACAGGATTCCCAGGCCGCCTGATGAATGAATAGCAATTTTACAGTACCACAGTGCCATTATTTTCTTCAGTTGTATTTATGTTACTTGGCGTGTTGGATTGGTGAACCATGTCGGACAACACTTTGATTGAAATGTTAATGTTTGATTGAAGGTTGATGACAAAATCGCTATTTTCTGATGATTGGTTTGGCTGGATTAGATTGTAGTCGGTTATTGAATTGTATTGGCGGGTATTCTAGATCTCTTATATTTGCTCTAAAAATGGTTTTAACAAGTGTTTCTTTTCAAATAAACTTTTCTTACGTTGTTTTAATGACATTTAATCATTTAATAACATTTTCAAGCATGTTTGGCTCAGCAGTATCCAAAACAAAGGTGATTCAAAGACTTTAAAGGAACAGTCCGACCAAAATGCTCACCATTGGATCCTCTGCAGTGAATGGGTGCCGTCAGAATGAGAGTCCAAACATCATCACAATAATCCACAAGTAATCCACACAACTCCAGTCCATTAATTAACACCTTGTGAAATGAAAAGCTACATGTGTGTAAGAAAGAAATCCATCATTAAGGTGTTTTTATCAGCTGTTTGCACTTCATTCTGACGGCACCCATTCACTGCAGAGGATGCATTGGTGAATTTAATGCAAATTTTTACAAAATCTGTTCCAATAAACAAACAAACTCATCTACATCTTGGATGGCCTGAGGATGAGTGAAAATTCAGCAAATTTTCATTTTTGGATAATTTTTGGAATAACATTCCTGATTGAACCACTATTGTCATACCTGCCCATATTTGTGTTTTTGAGTGTATGTTTATACAATGTGCATTAAATGATTTGTCAGACTGAATTTAGATTGAACAAGGACATGTATCTGTACATTTTAACAGGCATGGTATAGCACTGTGTGTTAATTAACCTAGCAGGACAGGAAACCATGGCAACTGCACAAGTCAGTCCAAAACCCAGTCAACGGAAACTGCCGCCTTCATCCACATTTGCACCTCAGTCATTTTATGTTAAAAAATAGCTTTACATTGCAGCCTACAGTATATTGAGTGTTCAATCACTGAGTGTATTGCACCTTGTTTTTCATTCTCTAACCATAAGTTCAGAAAAAATGACTCTAACTCTAGAAAATGAGACACATCCATCATTATAATATCTGAGTTCTATCAACTTAAAAACTGATGCTTTAAGTTTGTCCTCATACACAGATTTCTCAGTCTGATCAGATAGAAGATAGAAATGAAAGTACAAACCTAATAGTCTGCGTAAAATTGAAAATGGCTTAACTAGTGGATTAACTAGTAGCATGGCCTGACTAATGACTATGCTCAAGGACTAGCAATTGGAAATACTAATGTTTTAGTATATTTTGATTTATTCTATAGCTCTTTTTAAAAGTTTTTTAGGATTTGTTTTGCTATGTTTGTATAGGTTTATTGATGCTATTCCTTCCTTTTCTATTGTTTTAGCATGTTTGTTTAGGTTTGTTTGTGTTTTGTTTAGGTGATTTGTTGTTTAGGTTTGATTTGTTTGTTTGTGTTTTGTTTTAGGTTTGTGTTTGTGTTTTGTTTAGGTTTGTGTAGGTTTGTGTTGTTTGTTTTAGCATGTTTGTTTAGGTTTGTTTGTGTTTTGTTTAGGTTTGTGTTGTTCTATTGTTTTGTTTTAGCATGTTTGTTTAGATTTGTTGTGTTTTGTTTAGGTTTGTGTTGTTCTATTGTTTTGTTTTAGCATGTTTGGTTGGGTTTGTTGTGTTTCGTTTAGGTTTGTGTTCTATTGTTTTGTTTTAGCATTGTTTGTTTAGGTTTGTTGTGTTTTGTTTAGGTTTGTGTTGTTATATTGTTTAGTTTTAGCGTTGTTTGTTTAGGTTTGTTGTGTTTTGTTTAGGTTTGTGTTGTTCTATTGTTTTGTTTTAGCATGTTTGTTTAGGTTTTTTGTGTTTTGTTTAAGTTTGTGTTGTTCTATCCTTTTTAGAATTTTTGTTTAGGACTGTTGTGTTTTGTTTAGGTTTGTGTTGTTCTATTGTTTTGTTTTAGTATGTTTGTTTGGTTTTGTTATGTTGTATGTTTTCCATTCTGTTTTATTCTATAGAGAAAACTAATTAAATTTTTTACATGTTCCTATATAGAAGGTAATCTAATTTTAGGAAGAGAAATGATGTGTGATTATTCAGCAGTGCTACGTTTATCTGTCACTAATAAGATGAGTTGGAGAAAGTGATGTCAGAAGCACCCCAGAGACAGTGTCCTCACTGAAGATACGACCTTCCCGTATCTGCCGAGTAATTAGAGATTTTATAACTGTGGGTTTTTCCAAGAGAAAACTGATGACTCTCCACATTAGCCTGTCAAACCCGACTGCCTTCACTGTATGAGGTCTGAAAGCGGGACTTAAAATTACACCTCTGCTGAGAAATAATGCTCTGTCTGGAACACAAAATAAAAGACCTTTTGCTATCATAGTATAGTGTTACAAGATGTTTGACCTTCACAGTAAATACAGAACAGCTATATGCCTTGTATTTGTGTGTGCAAATGATATACCTGGTTTTATCGTGGAGCTAAAAGCTCAGTTTTTTATTTAATCTCACAGAAGCAGCGTACAAAATGAATCACTGTGTGCTTTGTGCTTCGATTTCTTTCACTCTGCTCCTGAACCCCTCTGGCTCTGAGCAATTTGCTCAATCGAACGCTTATAAATTACATTTAGCACAGAATACGTATCAGTTTGCTCTCATGCACTGCTGCTGCTAGTGTTAGAAGTTTTCCTGTAATGCAGTTGTTTACCATTTACTATTGTTAGTGAAAGAACACCACCGTTGTCCAATCAGATCAGTGTTTCTTTAATGTTGTGTTCTTGTCTTGGCAGACATTGACCATTTTGCTGGTCCTGTCTAATTTGATGGGTTCCCCTGTTCTTCTGGCTTTATTTATGGCCTCTTCATGTCAGCATGGTTCATATTTATCTGCACTTCTGTCTAATATAAATAGAGTTGAGATAGCTGAAATGAGCTATTGCCTGGCATGTTATGAACTGAGGCAGTAAGTAGATTATGTCCAAATATATCGTCCATCCTTTGAATTATATTTGCATTTTATTAAAGGAGATATTCAACCACAAATTAGATAAGAATAAGAAAATGCTTAAAGTATCCTGTAAGACTTGTGCACCATTGAAAAGATCCTGAAAAGATTACAGTTTGCAGTTTTTGAGCAAACCATTTTTTTTCACTGAAGTCCTTTTAAAACATTCCGATCCTCCAGTAATGTAATTGAGAAGATATCTGACTAATTAAATTAAATAGCCTTAGGTGCATGACACACACTCTCTCTCTCTCTCTTTGCTTGTTTCTGCAGGGCCGCATCCTAACAAAGCAAGTCTGATATTTCTCATAAAGATGGGTTTTCAGTTTTATCACACTTGGTCTTCTCCAACAACTTTATTTATTGCAATCCATCTTCAGCAGCAATATCTCACTGTGGTATGATTTGTAGGAGGAGATGCTTATCAAATTCATCCTTTTCACTCTATACATTGAATCTGCTTTGATAAAGTAATTGAACACCACAGTCTATCATCTTTATGTTCCTTTCAGCCCTTCCACATAAATCTGTCAGGTGGCATAAATGGCATTGTGTTTGAAAATATCCCATTAGTAACATCATCCAACTTAAAACACTGCTTTTGTGAACGAGTATGCAAAAAAAAAAAAAGTTACTCAAAAAATGCTAGTAAATTTCACAAATAATTACATAGAGAGCAAATAAAACATTAAATTAGATGTGATATTTTGCAGTAAAAAAACTAAAATAGTAATAAAAAGTTACAATAATCATAAATTTTTTTTTACAGTGTATTCCAGTCCAAACATAACCATAGATGTATTTGATGAAGCATGTTTTATGTTTCCAGAAGTCTATTCAGATCCTTATGCACTGAAGCTCAAACTTTCGTCAATGTTTCGCGCAGATTAAAGAACTGTTTAGAAGAAAAAAACGGTTTTGGGCCCAGCTGTGAGGGCTGACGTCTGTGTGTGTGTGTTCGTTTAATTCTCTGAGCTCTCCTGCTGTTTTCATTCTTGCCTTCAGTCTGTTTCCCCCGCTGTTCCTCCGTCCTCTGAAGTGTGTGATTGATGGCGGTCATTCATTGAATCATGTTGTCGCACGCCGTGTTTTCCTCGTCCCCTCATCTCTCACATCGTAGCCTGGGGGACCAAAAGAAGAGTTTGTACTTGATTTGTTTCATCGTTCACTTCATTCAAGTCTGATTAATCCCTTGTCTGTCTTGGTCTTTCATAAGCCTCTGGTCTCGTGTGAGAGCTGTCATGGCTTCAGGAACTTATATTTCTTAAGTCAGGAGTGTCTGTGGGGGTGCTGATAGCACAATCTCGGACCTGATTGAGACCAGTATAGCTGAGGGACAAATTGAGGGATTCATATCACAGCTAGACTCTGTGTGGGTATTAGCAGGTCTCGTGCTGATCTGAGACCTGTTAGCTGATTCTTATTAAAAGGTTTATGTATGCTTTCAGGTTTAGAGTACTTGAGTTGTTGAGAAAAGTTCTTGAATTTCATTCTTTTATTATTCAGCTCAGGATTTAGGTCAGGGAAGCTGGTCTGGGGTGAGCTGAACCTATGCAGGCAGGTTCTGCTGTTCTCTGGACTTTTATCCTGAGCTGAGAGGAAACTCAAATGCTTTTGCTGTCATCACGAGCTCTCACACGCCGTAAATAGCCTCTGATGTTTATTTAAGTTCACCGGACTCATCTTGGCAGAGGAAGTGGTGATTTGAGCTTTATTTTTCCTCACATCTATATGTCAGCCATTTTTACTGAGTGTTTTATGATTTCCAGATGTCAGAATCTGCAGATCTTGACCATAGGAATATTATCTCTATGTCCTATTTTGAAAGCAATAACATTTGAATGCTTTAGTCTACAGGTTTTTTTGTATTATTATTTAATATTAAGTTTTAGTTTTTAGTTTTAGTTTTAGTTATGTATAATTTATCCGCTCAGCAAGCACGAAAGAGTTAGATTAAAGCATTTTAAAACTAAAATCACAAACCATCTTGCTGAATCGTGGATACTGGGGATTATAGAGTGTAACTGTGTGGTACCTGAGGCCTTTATCTAAAATGGCTAAAGTTGTGAGTGGGCTCTTCGTCAAAGGAAATGATTGATGCCACCCGAGATTGAAAACAGCAGCCGCAATAACATGAGGGAACAGCAGATATCCCAGAATGCTCCTGGTGTGGGATATGTCTTTTGTGCTCGGCATGATTGAGATAGACAGAGGAAAGGAAAAGGAGTTTGCCATTGTTCTGTCTTTCTCAAGGTCTTGCTCTTTCTCTCTTGGCTTCTTTCAAATCTTCAGCTACAGCCACAGACAGACCTGAGGCCATAAACACACAGTATAGGTCATTCTACTTTAAGATTCAATGTCTGTGCTGTTTCTCAATACATAATCAAAATAAATTTAAATGTTTATGCAAATTGGCCCTTTGTAAAGCTCCACCCCATTGGTTACTGTTGCGAAACCACTTTATTATTCATCCTGCAGGATGAAATGTGTGTTTTGCCCACAGACAAAGGGTTTTGGAATTTCACTTTAGGTGAGAGGTCAAGAAGTCTGTATATTTATGAAGAGTGACTGTGTGTATGTGTGTGAGCAGGCATATAGATGCCAGAGACAAAACGGGAAACACAGACACTTACATAACCTGGTAACGGAGAGGATGTTTGGCTGTCATAGCAAACTTCAAGCCCCTCGAAATATTCTTTCTGTCTCTCACAAACACACACCAGCTCAGATCAGGTTAAGCATTTACATTAAATTTGGCTTTAACATCTATAGTTCATGTGTAAGTGAACACAGTGTTGACACTCTAGGGAACATTCTAGACCTGTTTTGCACCGCTGACATATCCAGCAGAGCAGATATAAGCGGAATACACACTGTGGTTGCACACAGAGCAGTTTTCACACAGTGTCAGCGACCTAAACTGTCACAGACTGTCATTGACTGCTGGGTCAGTGGATGCTAAAGCTATTTGGGTAACGTTTACGTGAAGGAACAGTCTTAATGAATCACCCTCATGTCATTTCACAGACATATAACATCAGTAAAAAGCTTATTTGCTTAGAATGAGTGAATGGGGACAGATGCAGCTAAGCTCCAAAAATGCCATTCATTCATTCGTTTTAAATATCTATTTATTTTTCATTGATTGTTTTTGTTAATTATCAATAAATACTTACGTTAAATATTTATTAAAATTAATTAGTATTTAATTAAATAATTATTTATTATCTATTTATCATATTTATCGTATTTATGCATGCATGTTAAATATTTATTTGCTATTTTTATTATTATATATTTAAAAAAACATGTATTAAATATTTACTTATTTATAAATACATGAAACATATTATTGTATTATTTATGTTTTTGGTTTTAAATATATATGTGGTTATATTATTAATTTAATAATAGATACATACATGTTAAATATTATGCATGTTGAATATTTGTTTTCTTTTTATTTTATTGTTTATTTAATTATGCATATTGCATATATATATATAATATATATATATATATATATATATATATATATTATATATATATATATATATATATATATATATATATATATATATATATATATTATTTTATTAATTATATATTTAAAATTAGCAGATTCTAAAAGCTTTTCACGGATCAAAGTGCAACAGGAAATGGAACTAGAGGAATCAGTTTCCTCGCTGTAGCGACCGGTAGCAGCTCTGTCTGTATTTATAGAGCATGGTGAGGGGCCGAGCTGTTTGGCTGAGTGCCCGCTCTTCGATCGTCAAATTTACAGGCCAGGCCGGGACCCCCAAGAGCCTTGGCGGTCATGATTTATGAGCCACGCTCCCCTGCTCGCCTTCCGCTAGATCGTCACAGTGCATCACTGAACACCATCCGAGCCAATGACACAGCGCTCAACACCGCGGGATCTGCACACGCATGAGAACCTGTTGACCAGTGATGCTTTGACTCCTTCAGTTCAGGCACAGTGAATATCATGCTGAAAGGAGATTAAAACCGGATGAGAGAAAGGAAACCTTGAGAAATGCACAGATGAGAAGAGCAGGACAGAGCTTTGTGCTGGATAGATAGAGCTCCCATCCTGTCATGGACTTAAACTACAACCCAGGTGGGTGGCATGAACATGGAGCCTGTTTGTCTGTCAGGAGGCTTTTTATTGGACAAAACAGAAAGAGGAGGAGAATAAATCAGGTTATTTGTAATGTGATTGCTTACTGTGCAGTTTACTATGACTATTGTTTCAAAACCATCAAGTGTTCAACTTAGTGTACTTGTCATATATATTGTAATGATGCTACAATTCATTTTTGAAATCACAGGAATAAATTACTTTTTAAAATATATTCAGATAGAAAGCAGTTATTTTAAACAGTAAAAATATTTCACAGTATTACTGCTTTTGCTGTGTTTTGGATAAAAAAAAAAAAAATGCAGGCTTGGTGAGCAGAAGAGCCTTCTTTAAAAAGCATACTCATGCTTGACTTCTTCCAGACGCATATTGCTTGTCATATCCATTAGCTGTGTGTTTTCAATTGTGTTCTCTGCATGATTATTTGCTTTCATGAATAAGAAAGATGAAAGGCACAGCTTTAGGGAGATCTCTTCCCATCTCTCTGTTGTCATTCTGGCTCTGTGGTTTAGTGCTTCATTCTCTGAGTGATTTGGAGCCAACTCAGATGCTTTTAAAAAGATGCCTTTTGGCTCTCTTTGCTTATCTTCGTGCGTTCCTCTCTTTAAAGTTATCTGAAGAGCTGACGTGGCACTTTGGGGTGTCAATGCTCTCTAATGGTTCCTCATGGATCACTGTAGCTCTGCTAGATTAAAAAGGCTGTATTGTGGAAAATTCTTCTGAACTCTAATATCCATCCAGACTGTTTCTGAAAACTATAAGCTGCAAAAGAGTTCATTTTAACACACATTTATATATAAACACTGGGATTTAGCAAGATGGCCAGGAATTATTACTTATTTCGCATACAAAGATGGTAGCCAATTATAACAGAGGTCATTCACAAATATAAATCATAAAAGGTACAGCTACTAAAACAGCCGGTTTAATTCCAAGGCACAAAGAGAAGGTCATGTTGAACTGAATTACTACTTCTTTTAGTTCATGAAAACTTTATTAATTTTAAAAGGGAAAAATAATATTTAATACAAATTATATTTAATACATAAATAAAAAAAAATAAAAAAAAAATATGAAAAAAAAATAAAAAAAATATATGTTAAAATATTTAATACAAAGTAGTTTTTATATTTTAGTAAAATATAAGATTAATAAATTATGAACATTTAATTCTATATGATTATGACACACACATATATAAAATCATTTATTATTAATGAATATATTTTTATGTAATAATTAAAAACATTTTTATAAATATCTAAATATTTAAAATGTTTAAAGTATAAATAATTTATACATATATATATATATATATATATATATATATATACATATATATATATAGATATAGATATATATAGATATTATATATATATACACACACACACACACAATATTATTATTCATTAAATATGTACATTATTGCATATTTAATTAATATATAATTATTATGACAATATGAAAAAAATATTCTATTTGAAAGTTTTGTTCATAAATACTTGGTCTGCATTTCTCTACTGTCATATATCAACTGTGCATAGAAATATCTTTCCCAGTCATGCATCTGGATAATTGTGCATTTCCAGCCCACATAATGGAGACTGTCCAAATCTCAGAAGGTGGATTAACGATAATGCAGGTCCTGCGATGACATTATCCAGCTCAATTTATTGCACAACAATGTTAAAACCTCTGGCTGCTAATAGCTCAAAGGTGAACATTATGTCTAAAGGACCATTAGGCGAGAATGTAAGATGATTTTCCAGTGAATGTAGGTGAGACACAAAGGCATGTCTGCTGTCTTTCCCATGCTCTCTGGTCGTTGTTGCAGACAGACCTGTCTTATACATCCAGCCCCAAGAGACTGCAGTCTACATTAGATTAGCAGATGTCACAATTCTCATCCCCTAGCAAGAGCCGTCAACACTTTTTGAGGGTTTGTGTTGTCCTGCAGAGATTTTACTGACATTTGAACTGTCTGAGTTAGTGAGACAGGAAAGAGAGAAAGTAATTGAATAGGACTGAATGGGATTTGTCATAATGTCAGAGCGGAGGCTGTGATTGGTTCAGATAAGGTTCAACTACTTCCCCTGTCAACGAGCCTTGTGAGACCTGCAACAATAACATCCAGTTACAAGGATGTTTAGTGGTCTCAGTGACATGCGATGTTGAAATTGCAGCGGTCATCCATCAAGTGCAGAACTCAACAGAAATGATGACATTTACTTAAGCAGTCTCAGCGTGGGATTATTAGATGGGGGAAAGCAGCACTGTTAAAAATATATATATATATTTCTGTTTCTCACAGACAGCCTGCAGGAGAGAACAATCTCAAAAGAAATCTTTAATACCTCAGTTGTGTCAATGAGAGCCAATGAAGAGGCTTTTTTTATTAAAATATGTATATGTCTATATGTTTATACAACAGTTCAATTCCACATGAAACAACTACTGAGTGTCTTAAAAAACATCTTGTATGCAGAACTACTTCCTTTCGCGATGGATTCAAATCTCAGAATAACAGTTTAACAGCTAAATCCTCCGTTACTAATTTGAAAACGTTACTTTAGAACGAGTAACAAAGGAATGTTGAGTTGCTTCATTAAAAGCTTATTGTATTACTGTACTAAAAGCAGTGTATTATGTGGAGTAGAGTGTTATGAGAGAGTGATTGACTAAGCGATCGTGATTACCTTCATCTCTTACAGCATTCATTCTTCAGCTCAATCTCATATCCACAATAAAACATTAGTTTGAATGCCTGCTGAGGAAAGTGATAGGCTCTTTGTCGTAGTAGCTCAAAATGATTGTATTTGGAAGAAAACGATCAAACACGAGTCAAACGTACAGAATACAGCTATTTATCTTGACAAACAACTTTTTTTTTTAATAGATAAATATCTTAGTGGGAAGGTCCAAAATCCACCTTTGAGTCGCTGTCATTGGAAGCCAGTGTGTTGCCAGATGTTTAGAGGGTATAAATTTCATGCCGTCATGGACCACAACATAGTGCTCAAAGTGTTACAAAATTCTGAAATTATCGTACATTATGGATTTTTTTTAATTTTTTTTATTGATCATACATCGTACAGTGGTCAAAATTATCATACAAATACAATAATTATCATACGTCTGGCAACACTGTTCCTTGTTTACAACTGCGTTTCAGTCTCTTTTAATATATAAGTCTTTACTGATGACTCACTCATAAAAACAGTCTCTTGTCGCCATCTAATGGTGGAATAATGTAACTAAAATCACCCTCATGAACACACACACACGCCAATTCCCAATACTAAATATTATTATTAAATACCAATATTATTTATATAAAATATTATAATATTTAATAAACAGCAGCCATCATAAAAGTTGCTTTAGCAATTCCGTCAAAAGTACAAAGGCAGCGCTCTGATATACATCATTAAAGTTACTATATAAAATATAAACTTATGAAAATTTGATTTTGCCCTCAGCGAAAACGGTTTGCTCTGGAACAAATAATAGATTATAATAAATTCCAGATGATGGTCTGGCCGAGTTGAGGTGCTCTTTGCGGGTTTATGAACGCTGAACATTTAAAAAAAAACTCACAAAAGCAGTATTATTTATTAAATTACACTCGCTGTGAAAAATACTGCAATGATACAAATGATGAAACGTTTTTATTTATATTAAAAAAATATTTTACTAATATTTTCAAAAATGTATAATTGTAATGTAATTTTTATATTAAAACTAAAATATGAATAACTATATTATTAAAAATATTAAATATATTGTAAAAGTTAATATTACTAAATACAATGTCAAGGTAACCCAGATTTAAAAAATAACCCTAGATTTATACTTTCATCCAAATACTGATTGGTTTTCTATCTATTATAAGATGGTTGGATGGAGAGGATCTGCTGGATGTCAGACTGTGATCTGAGGAAGACATCCAGTGATCTAAGACAGCGATGTCCCTTTGTCTTCTCTTTCTCACCCTTCCTCTCTTTTATATCCCTGTCTTTTATCTCTTGTTAGGTTTGTGGTTTGAAGAGATGTTAAGTTACAGAGCTGGTAACCTCACACCTCTAAACTCTCATTCTGAGTCAGAGCCAAGAGTCACGAGGTCACGTGGAGCCCTTGGCTGCTTCTAAAGATGGTGTCATGTGACCTCAGCATCTCCACAGCTGGTTGGCCTGTGACCCAGAATGATGAATGATGTCATAAATACGACTTTAATCTCATGGTGTTTCCCTTTTAATTATCTCATGGTGAGATTTACAGAATCTCATTTGAACAAACCATCATTTCTAAATGTCCAGTCCTGTCAGCGTGGAACAAAAAGTGTGCAGTATGTGGGTGTTTGGGGTGTTTTGGGGTGTACGTGTGCTTGTTTTTGCCCAGATCTTGCTGAGAGAGAATGAGATAATGACTTTACAGGGTGTTTTCTAAAGTCCTAAAGCCCAAATCGACTCTCATCAGCATTTTCTCAGCAGCTCTATCTAAGCCCTATCTTACTGCAGTTCTCAATCCCACAATCCCCTCTGTTCTCTGCGAGCTCTTCATTCTGGCAGCTTGCATGGGCCAGCAGCTTTGCCAGCGCAAACAGCCAGGATCTGGGATGGTAAAACTTACAATACAAACATTCTTATCAGCTGTCTGAATGCTTTTGAGCCAGACGCTGCATGAGGACTGTCATAATAATCAGAGCAGAGCCACTCACCTGCCAAAGAGAGAGAGAGAGAGAGAGAGAGAGAGTGTGTGTGTGTGTGTGTGTGTGTGTGTGTGTGTGTGTGTGTGTGTGTGTGTGTGTGTGTGTGTGTGTGTGTGTGTGTGTGTGTGTGTGTGTGTACATATTTAGTTATAGTTTGGGGACATATTTGCTGTACAGAAGTTAACTCAGTCTGACAAAACCTCTATTTGGGGTTGCTTTTATTACTGCATTTTTTGCTGCATCTTTCTTTCTTTCTTTCTTTCTTTCTTTCTTTCTTTCTTTCCTTATAAGCATATTATTATAACCACACATAAATAATCAATATAACTATCAATCTACCTATCTATCTATCTATCTATCTATCTATCTATGTCTGTCTGTCTGTCTGTCTGTCTGTCTCTCTGTCTGTCTGTCTGTCTGCCTGTCTATCTATGTTCATATTTATATAAAATAATAATTAAAAAAATATATAAAAATAAATAATAATATTTATTTATAACATTTTTATAGAAAAAAATAAACATATATATATATATATATATATATATATATGCATATTTATTTATAACATTTTTATAGAAAAAATTCAGCATTTGTTTATATATATAATACATTTATGTATTTTTGTAATAATTTTTTTGACATTTATTATGTAATGTACAGTATGTATGCACACTGCTAAATATAATTAGCTTTATATAAAACATTTGAAGTTCTCATTTGGATGCTGATGCCTCTAGATTAGGACTGATCATTGCAGATATGTTATTTATGACTGAAAAATTATAACATCTTGCTGCTTTCCGAAGATATTGCAAAGCTTCATATTTCAGTGCTTGATGTTGAAAAGATACTGTTGGCATTGATTGATACTGAAATTGCCCTCAGTCTGTGTCTGTTATCTGACAGCAGATATTGAGTCCAGTGTATGGTCTCCAGAGGCCTATTGATTTGATCAGTGTGTTTGCTAAAGGAATCAGCACCAGTGTGTACATTAACATTCACTTCTGCCTTCAAGTGTCATGTTGACATTGATAAACTATAAATTATAGATGCTATATATGATATACACATGCACAATGCAGCCACGGCTGTGTTGCTGGTAATATCTGAGATATTTGTCTCTCATATTGATTTGACGTTGTATATCAGGGCAGCGATGGGACGCATTGGAAACTGTCTGAGAGATTGATGCTTGCAGTGTCAGATTGTTGCTCGAGGCTCTACAAAGGAATTTGATCTCGGAAATGGAAATGTTCGAGCGCAGTGCAGAAATGAAATGTTTATGATCGTGTGAATAATGATCTCTGGAGCTGCGTAGAGGGGTTTAAGACAGCTTGTGCTTTACTTGTCTCTGCCGATGGCACATGGAAAACGATAACTGGGACGCAGGAAGTAGAGTGTT
This sequence comes from Cyprinus carpio, assembly GCF_018340385.1. Taxonomy (NCBI): domain Eukaryota; kingdom Metazoa; phylum Chordata; class Actinopteri; order Cypriniformes; family Cyprinidae; genus Cyprinus; species Cyprinus carpio. Next base: position 6,011,948 of record NC_056617.1, on the reverse strand, counting down.
CACATGCACTCTGACTTGTGTCATCATGTGTGTTTCTTAGATTTTGATTAGGAGGGCGTCGCTATATATACTTCAAATCCGGGATTCGAACAAACTACTAACCATTAATATGAAATTTTGTGAAAGTGAGTCAAGCATAGCATTAGCTCTCTGGTTATGCCTTGAGAATGCCATCTCAGGGGATCCATCAGTAACTGACACAACATGTGCTGTAACAGGTGTTTAGTGCGTTAGCCTACAGGACTCAGCTCCGGGTTTTCTATAGAAAGTCCCGTCTGTTATACAGGGATTATGTTCAGTCTTCCTGTCAGTGGGAAATGGAAGTATTTTCCGAAAACCTGAAACGAAGCTAGCAATGTTTGTGTGCTTATGCAAACAAACACAGCATTAAAATGAATACTTCAAGTCCATTTAGGGCTCACTTGACCAAAATCTTTCAGGCTTGAATGAAAGAATGCTTGAAATTAGTGTTGTAGATAAAAATAAATTGTGCTAGCTTTTTATTATTTTATTTTATTTTATTTTATTTTATTTTATATAAAGTCAATGTAAAAAAGAAAAATATTGTTTATTATTTAATTAAAATATTATATATATTTTTTAGAATTCATATGTTGGCATAATTTATTTTTGTCTAGGAAATAGTTATTTTTATTTAATTTAATTATTATTGTTGTTATTATTATAATGGATAAGGGTGATTGTGAAGGAAGGTTTTTTTGGTCTCTGCATGTTTTTTCATACTTTCCATGACTTTACTATTATTATAAAAGGTGGGAACATTTCATAACTAAATGTAAATATTAAAAAAATATAAAATATTTATTTGAAAAAAATATATTTCCAGAAATCATAAGAATTTTGTTTGCTTTTTATTTTATTAAATAAATACTGGCAAATGACTGTGTTTTTTCCTCTAGTAGCAACACTCATTCTCAGCTTCACCTGTTTTTCAATTGTGAATTTGTTGTGGCGTATTGAATTTAGAGTGTTTTTCTATTGGTAGCCCCAATTTTCCACCAGTTTCATGAGTCAAGATCCCCAATTATCTGATTCCCTATCAGCAACTACACCACCATATAAATCTCTCCCACAGGTGTGTCAGACTTCAAATAGCATTAACTCTTCGTCAGACCCTTCAGGCAAAGAAAAAGCCACTTATAACGTGGAAGACATTCACTGATATCAAACTCAGGCCTGTGGCCTTCTGAACAGACAGAGCTTGGGGGAGGAGGAGATCTTCTAGTAATTTAATATATCATAGGTAGACATGCCCAATGGAGTGAATTTATTATTTGGTTCAATTACCTGTGCTCTGTAACCTATGTGATTTACTACGACACTGGCGGCTGTGGCCATAAATCATTCCTGTGAACCACAGACCTCCACTGCAACCTCACGTCCTGCTATTCCAACCAGGGCAGGTGTCATCTGTGTACCGGCCTAAACCGACCGCCTGACCATTAAAATCGCTAATGCTTTATTAGGCAGCCTGGATGAGAGAGTTGAGAGACTGGGCCATTGCTTTGGTTGTTTGTTCCCATGTTGGTTTTTAACTGGTTTATTAACATTCATTAATGGGAAAGGTAAGCTTTACATAATGAAGCCTGAGCAACAGGAATGTGATCACACAATTTATGCTCACTTTAATTATTGCTCTGGCAAGCATCCATATGACTATTGATCATAAAATTCACATTTTAAGTCTTTGTAGTGTTGTTTTCCTATTAAATATGCCACATTTGTTGTTTTCCCCAGTTTAAGTCATTAATTTACTTCCTCCTTATGTGGTTCCTAGTCTGTATCTGACCGATCAGCAAACTTCGAGCAATTCAGTATTACTTCTGTGCTACAGAACATCGTAATATTGATAGTACTCTGTGTGCTTTGTAATAGCCATAATAAATTTTATACAGTGTAATAGGACTCACTTCTCAGACAGAATAATGTTGAGTTGGTCCTGACCTGAACTGAGACACAGAGGCTATTTTAGATTACAATGTGAGCAACCAAGAAAATTGTCCATTTGCCAAGATGACCTCCCTTTGACCTCCAATTGAACATATTTCTGAAAAAGCTTGGAAATAGTAGCACTCAGAATTCTGATTCATTTTATGGAGTTGATTTACTTGGATTGATTCTTTTGAACTGACTCGTTTTGAATCATTAAACAGAAGAATTCCCATATTTCTGAGTGGTTTTTTTTTATTATTATTTTTTTATTTAATTTAATTTTATTTATTTTATTTATTTTTTATTTTGTAGTTAGAATATTTATTTAATTTAATACTTATCTTTATTTCAGTATTATATATATATATATATATATATATATATATATATATCTAATATATATATATATATATATATATATATATTTAATAAATAATAAGATAGATAGATGAATAAAAGCTACAAAAATTACAATAATACACATTAAAATGACTAAAATTAAAATAAAAACATAAAAGTAATTTTTTTTAAATATTAATAAATAATATAATAGTATCTCAATGATAGTAAAATAACACTGTACCTAACTACCTTGATTTCCACTTCTAAAAAAAAAAAAAAATCCATTGTTTTCAAACAAATTTGTTGCATATAGTCCTGCCCCCAAACTCACAGTTTTACCTGTCGGTGCACTGAAATAAAAGAAATTCAACAATAACAAACAGAAGTTGCATCGAATTTCATCTAAATGAGCAGGACGTCTACTTCAGCTCCTCTACAATAGCAATTGGAGTCTGTCCTCACAGGTAAAAAACAAGCAAAAAAAGCAATCGAATTCATCTGTCCTCACAGGTAACTGTGTATCCTCTACAATAGCAATTGGAGTCTGTCCTCACAGGTAACTGTGTATGTCTGGTCTCCTGCACACTTTAGTGTGGTTTATACGCAAGACGAGATTACTTTCACATACATACTGAGTTACAGTCATGAACCTGGCCACAACGTAACCATACACTGCACAGCATACTCCCCTTATCGGTAAGACACATCGAAGTGCACTAAGTGGTGTCAGGTTGTAATGTCAGTGCTTGTGGTCGTCTTTTAGGTTGGGAACTATTCCGGTTGAGATGTATAGAGCTGAACAACTAGTGTAGCCTTTCACCTTTGCCCTGACCTGGTCTTTTCAATCTCAGTCTCAATGGCTATCGAATGGGCTAAGATGAAGCCACAATGGCTGATGGGAGCTTGTGAGCCCGTTGATATGAGTCCATGAGTTGAGGTGGATCAGATAAACCCCGTCTCCCACTTTTCTTCTCATACCTCTGTGGGGGGCACTGAAACCAGACCCCCGGACATGCACCGGAGGAGCTGGAGATATGAGGCTCATTGTTCAAAGAAAGTCGAAGCGTTTATCTGCTATTGGAATGGCGACCGTGTTGGTTCTACTTGTGTTGTGTGAAGACAGGTCTTCAGCACCATCATCAGCAGCCTCTGTTTTAACCTTGTGTTATCTTAAACAAACTTTAAGATTAGAAAGTTCTTCGTTGATGTTTCTGGTTAATGATGTAATCAGTGCTTCGGTGAATATCATCCACCCAGGGGGGGGCCTTTTTTGCAGTTTCCTTGTGTTATCTTAAAAACAAACTTTAAGATTAGAAAGTTCTTCGTTGATGTTTCTGGTTAATGATGTAATGGAGTAGTTGTGTAGTGTGTTCTGAGGGAATCAATAAATCAGCACTCCCTAGTACTGACCAAAAACGTTGTCCTGAGACATTTACAACTGTTTTTCAATGATCCCTGTGTAGCATTTAAAGTATTTATTTGATAAGTAAAGGACGAAATTGTAAAATAAACTGATCAGTACACACTGTATTTTTTAAGCAATACTGATTGTAATAAGGATTGTACATTATCCCACATAATAAACTGATACTTAATTTTTTTTTATTTATATAGCACCATTAAAAACACGGTATGAAATATTATATATATATATATATATATATATATATATATATATATATATATATATATATTTTATTTTGTGTGTGTTTTTTTTTTTTTTTTTTTTTTTTTTTTTTCGTAAGGATAAAAACCCAAAGGAATAAAAAAAGTAAAAATGCATGAACAGCTTTTTTTTTTTTTTACATTGTTTACACATAATATATTATATATATATATATTATATATATATATATATATATATATATTATATATATATATATATATATATTATATCTAGATATTATATATATATTAAATGGAAATAAAAAATTGGATCTCTCTCTCTGTATACACACACACACACAACACACACACACATATATATATATCCATATATATATATATATATATATACAGTACCCCATACATATATAAAATGTAGTATGTAGTTGAAAATACAATAAAAAAAAATAACAAACTGTCAAATATTACTTTCAAAAAATAACTTAATTTTCTTTCTTCTTTTTTTTTTACAAAACACTTTTGGATAAGTGTATAATTATAATGCATTATAAAGAGTTATTAAAGGGTATAATGCAATATAATTATTCATAATATGTGTTGTAATATCTTGCTGTAAATAATTATAACCAAATTTAAAATGAATCGATAAGTGTAAAAAGGTCATGAGATTGTACAATGCAGTATAATGTATTAACTATGGTTATAATAGGTCATGAGATTGTACAATGCAGTATAAAGTTCATTACTCTTAATTAATGCATTAAAACTACTATTATAATCCATTATACATAAAGGCCACACTTTTACCACACTTTTAAATGGTAAAACATTCACAAATATATATGGAGAAAAAAAAAGTCTACTGACAACTAATCAAACAGTATAAGAACAAAGCAAAAAAGTGTTTGTTGGATTTATTAAATATGTTGTCTGTTTATCATATCATTACTCAACCGGGTCATATAGATAACATAAGGACTAGTTAAAAAGATATGCTAGAAACGGCCACCCCAAACAGCCTTCATAAAAATATAAATATCCTCTGAAAAGATTTCTTCAAATGTTTGACTGACAGACTCTCTGGAGAAGGGGCCGCTTTTTCTCTTCTTCTCTTGTAAGAGCTCCTGGGCCTGTTGAAGCTCTCTATTGTTAGTCTGAAAGAGAAAGAGGTGGGTGTACTCAATTCTCCTCCCCTTCGGCTCTTTCTTCCCCTCCTCCTCGGTCCTCTATGGACCATGTCAGTGCTCCTCAAGTCTGCAGGCCCATAGTCTCCTGGAAGACCCACTCCTCTTCCAGTCTTCCCCACTTCTGAGGCCTCTTTTCTGGGATAGGTTGCTTGATAATGGAGGTGGTGCAACAGGTTGGACATCAGCTATCTCCACGGGATCAGCTATCTCCATTTGGGATATCCGAGTGTCTATCAGGTAATTCTGCTGTTAATTTATACAGTGCTGCAGATGAGAAGCTTTTGAGATGCTAAAATGGTTAACTAGATTTGCTACAAGTATCATAATTTGCATTTGCACATGGAGTGTGACAACATAAATAAATTAGGCCAGTCATTTTCTATAAACTGAAGATTAATTTGAGCGCTCACAGATGCCAGAGTGGTTTTATTTGTAGCGATAAGCACATTTGGGCCCTTTGTGTCTGTCTAAGAGGGACATTATTTATGATACAGTCCCAGTTTCTGTGTTTCTTTATCATGATGTTCTCAGATGTGCATAACAGACCCAATCTCTCTCTTACAACATCAAATGCTCTCTGTACAGCATGCGTTGTGCAACCCATTAATATTTGCTGGATATGCTGGAATCTCAATAACACCACTAATATTCCCCATCTACTCCCCATTAATATTTGCTGGATATCTCCATGAATATTTCTTAGCGGCTCCCTTTAGGCTTTTAAAAACACTTCATAGTAGCTGAGAGGAGTTCAAGCTCGACCAGGATGTATGAAATATGTTATGTCTATCCTGTGCAAACAATGCTATACAGCAATTGTCCTTTTTCCTGCCAAGTCCTTGTGCTTCCTTAGTGTGCTGTGAGCATCTAAATCAAATATTTGTGGCATTTCATAATGCTGTTTTGAGAGGAACATAAGAAAGTAATCATTATCTGTATCTTTGCATTGTTGGTGCAATGACAAATTGATTCCCATGTAACAATGGACTTATTTATGTGGCTGCTTTGTTAATAAAATGGCTGTTGATCTTTGGGATTAGTGAAGTCAATGATGGGAACGCACATAATGGAGCGTTTAAGGGTGAGGGGGCGTTTCTGGAGAAGGTATGTGACAGTAATTGCTGCTCACTATAACCCTTTTGTTTGGTTCCACCTGGTTTGGGCCGTCTTATAGCTCAGGTCACTCATTAAAGAGCAGACAAGCTCATATTCGATGAGACGCTAGAACATAGACATGCACAGAAAGAGCCATACAGTACATAAAATACATAAAATAATAAAATAAAGTACTACTAACAAACTTTTGAAAAGTATTGTAAATATAAAATTAATGAAATATAAATAATGCATTATATTTGTCAACAATTTCCAGATTTGATCCGCTTTTTGTAATGCATTATGGAATTGCATTCTCAGGGAGTAGTGCTGCCTTAAAAATGTGATCCATTTTGGGGCAGATCCTCCGTCCAGAGCCTCAGGTCTCATTGCTTTTGTTATTCCCATGAAACTGCACTCTGCTTCCTGTCAGAGTCCTTGTGGTGTGACAGGTTGTCTAGTCGCTCCAGAAGAGCCCGTCTGCCCATCAGTGGCAGATGGTGTGGGTTTTGAGTTGTTAAAGTCTCAGGATACCTCAAACACAGACACTGACCCAGAGACTGTCTGACTGCAGCTCTGACCCTTTTATTTCACTGCAGTCAGAGACTGACTCTTAAAGACTTTAATTAGAGGACTGTCAAGGAAGACTTCCCTTTTGCTTTGATCCTATATTAACGTAAAAGACCTATTATCATCTATATATTATCTATTATTTTGAAATACTTCCCTTCATCTCTCTCTCTCTCTCTCTCTCTCTCTCTCTCTATATATATATATATATATATATATATAACCTATTCTGCTGCCTTCTGCCAAAAGTGTTATTTGTAAAGGTCAGTAGATTAGGAATGGGAATGGAGAAACTTCTCACAGTGGACAACATAATAATCCTGTTTATTGGTCAAATCTCCTGACAAGCATGAAGTCTCCCTGCTTTCACTTTCACCATAGTACTTGGTTTATCTCCTGTTATGTTTTCCCAGAGAGAAGTGTGAGATTGACATAGTGCCTTTGATTGGATTTACTGACGGAAACAATGGCTTGCGTCATCTGTGCAGATGATTGGTTGAGAGCAGGGACTGTGATTAGCCAATCGTTCACCTTATCTGACCTACATCACTACATGACCAAATCAGCTCATTCACCTTTGGCAAGAGTGAATAAAAGCCATGTGGTTTACAAGATAATAATTTTTCTTTTATGATATAACTTAATTACCCTTCTGTCACATAAGTGTCAATTCTAGAAGTAATCACCATCAAGGTGCCGCCACACTAGGATCTGAGCAAGCAAAATTACCTTTCAACCTGCAGTGAATTTGGACAGGATAAATGTAATAAATAATAAAAGTAATAATTAATAATAATAATAATAATAATAATAATAATAATAATAATAATAATAATAATAATAACAATAAATAATGTTTAATACTGACATTTGTATAAATATATAAATTATATTTTTTAATTATTAAATTTTAATTATTTTTAATTATTTTTAAATCAAAAAGTATTTAAAATAATTAAATGGGTATTTTTTTTAAAATAATTGTTTATTTGTTAATTGTTATAATTATTTAGTCATATTAATATTAATTCATTAGGAATTAAACATGCAAAATTGCTTTGCACCTGCAGTAAATTTGTACAACAGGAAAAATGTAATAAATAAATATGTATCTATATAAAAATAAATACATATTATTTATATAACTATTTAATATTGACATTTGTATGAATATATTTTCTGCATTGTTAAATTAATATTTACTATAATTTAATTGGTTATTTATTATTATTTATAAAACATTATTAATCATAACATTTGTTAGTGATTATAATTATGTAATCATATTAATCATATCCATATTAATGAACTAAACTTATGCAATGTGATCTAATGTTACACTTTAGTGCTTCAGAGTTTAATAAATAATACATATAAATTAATAATTGTGTAACATTTTTGTTTAATTATTAAATTATTCATTATAATGTATTAAATTCTTAATTATTTAATTAAGCAATTATTTTTTTTATATTACATTAATATTATTCTATAATTTATATTTAATGTTTATAATTATGTAATCATATGTATGTTAATTATTTATTGATAGTGATATTATTACAAAAAAAAAAAAACAATATTAATGTTTAATCATTTTTAAATTTTAATATATGTGTATGAATGGAAGTCTAGTTTGACTTCACTTTTAGAAAAGCAGTTTTCTTCCAAAAAAAAAGTGGGGGGGGGCAAAAAAAATCCCAAAGCCATTATTAAGTTTACATAAACCGAGGGAGTTATGCCTCGTATGTTCAACTGCTAGAGCAAAAATGGATGCACTAACTCTCTCAATCATCCATAATAAAAAGCACAGAGTCAAATGCATTGCATGTTAATCAAGTGCTGGATTTATTCCATGACTTTCTAAAATCTAGTTTCCAAATGGCTGTTATCTTTTGACAGCTGCTTGGGCTGTTGGACAGGCAATCCATCAAACTTCCATCAATTATGTTTCATATTTATCACAACGGTGAGTCCAAATCTCTGTGTTATTCGGTTTCGTCAGCTATCGCAAGAAGTGGGTTGTCTCTGTGCTCAAACGATAAGCTTTCCCGATCACAACCTGGTTTATTTACATAATTAAATGCAGTTATTATTAGACGTACTACACGCACGCAATGAAATTGTTTTATGTGCTTTGACTAATGGAGACGTGTTTACTACGTAAACCCTGACATGGGTTGTAAATCCAAGTTAAGATTATTAGGCCCGAACACAACAGACTGTTTGTGAGTTTGTCTAATCCTTCATTCCATGAAGGTCATGATCTGCAACTGCAGTAGCTAAAATCTAATGACGTAAAGCTGAATAATCTATTGCGATATGATATCGGTTTGACAGCCACAAGAATTGATTCAGTGTGTCACTGGACTCAGAGTGCAACTTTCCACGCAACAGCATCAATCATTCATGCCACATTAGCGCTAGGAGACAGAGTTCGTCCCTTAGAGCTCGTAAGCACTGCTGTAGGACTGAGACTTGGAAAGAAAGAGCAGAGAAGGTGAAATATGTTTTGTTTGCAGGAGTCATGGAAGCACGGCACGCTAGTTCAATGGAACATACTAGGAAATGACTGTAAACAATCCGCCTCATTCCTTTGCCACGGCAACAGAGGTGATTCCCTGACAACAGACAACAGTATCAGGCAACCCCCTGCAGAACTACATTAAAGTCTGTACACATCCTAACATTACTGCTTGAATCAGGAAGGACCAGTCACTTTTGGGCTCATATGCAAATTTTCATCATATACTGTATATTAGTGCTCAAAAATCAATGTTTTGGGTTTTTCATCCTTGAAATTGTAAAGGATCATTTTAAGCCAACTAACTAAGAGTTAAAAGTTGTTATTTACACATTTATGAGGTTAATCACATTGTGTTTCATTGACTAATAATTTCATGAATTATTTAGTATTTGTGCGGACAGGAGAACTTCACATCGCAATTTGTTCTTAACCTCGTTCTAATGTTAATGAATCTGGAGTGTTTAAACGAGCGACCATGTGTACTAGGTTAGTAATTTGCATAAAACACGCTCAACCATGTTTTTTTATTTTTTTGCGTTGACAAAAAAAGCAAGGGCCTCTTTATTTATTTATTTATTTATTTATTTTGGTTATTTGTGCTTAAGCAGCACATTTTTCAGAATGGTGTTACAAAAGACAGTGTAATAGTCAAAAATGTCCATCTAGTGCATATATACATAGAAAAAGAATGGAAAAGTAGTGCAGTAGTGCGGAATGGGAAAAGCTCTTTGAGTTGTGAATGTATCCTTCTCCTCTCCATTGTGTTTATCTTAGTCAATATAATGGGTTATATAAGACTTTTTTCATGACAGGGTCATCAGATCAGATCAAACACCATTTCTAAAACAGGAAGCAATAAATCACTTTCATGATAATCGAAGTTAGAAGGCATGATTGTGACGCTTTGATTTTGAACTTTGCAGCATAACACTAGCTAGCTCCGCCCATAGCCAAATCCCATTGGTTGAAACTCTTTCTTATGTGGCTGTATACAGTAATAAACATCAAACTGGTTGTAAATGTGTGGACTAGTTAAGATCTCCCTTTTGACTCATGAGTGTATTTGCATGTTGACTATTTGCATGCTGGTGGTCACCAAAAAACACACTCAGCACAGCATGTCTGGCCCATCCTGAATGTTGGAGGAATAAACAGGAAGAAACTGGAGAAATTAGGTCACTGGGTTTGTTGCATTAAAGGAAGGCAAGTCACTTATTCCTGCTACTCATGTTCTGTAAAGGTTTTATGTACACTTTATTGCCTCTTCTCTGAGGAAAGAGAGAAAAAGAGAGAAGACAATGCACACTAGAAACTCTTTCGGGAGTCAAAGTGTGTTTGCATAACAATCCGTTCACACAGCGCAGCCTGCGAATGCCTCCGGACAGCTGTGTGGAAAAAGCTTCCTAAACTCCACTGACATCTGAATAAAGACCTTCAGTTGATTATGTCAGTGCAGTTGGTGTTAAACCCACAAGCATGCATGACAGACCTTAGCTCTGAAATCTACTATACTGTCTTCACCATCTTGAAGATCTCATTTAATTTAATGAGATGAATAAGAGTTTGGTCAGTGGTTACTAACCGACTTCCTGGAGGGACATATGGCGTGCACAGACCCGCTGTTCAAAGAGGAAAAATATTGCTAATCAGTTTACTCATGGTGAATGCAAAGATGAGTAAGATCAGAAATAATGGAGCAGTTGTTCAGGACATCCTGAGGAAGGAGGGTGTGCATTTCTAAATCAGGGAAACGGGAAAAATGCAGGGAATGCTGTATAGATGACTGAACAGGGAGTCAGCCAAGACAGATAGCGCTTGGGTGTGTGTGTTTGTGTGTGTGTGTCAGGAGGTCAAGATGACTAGGCTAGACAGTTTTTTTTTTTTTTTTTATGATTTGCATCCTGAAAAGAAATATATGCCCAATTTAACTAATTCCTAGCATGTAATAAGTTAATATTTTCTCCTTTACTGTACAAATTTACTTTGGTAAGTATAGTTACCTTTTTTTCGTTATGGGAGGGCTAGTAAGCTTTTATTATTCCCTCATCATTTTATTGTATGGATAAAACATTAACCCACCAATAATAGTAAAGACTATGAAAATGAATGCATGTCTATAAATGAATGTGTTAAGATCTTGGCTAAAATAAAATAAAATAATAAAATAAAATAAAATCCACCGTTATTTCTCAAATAAAATAATTCTAAGTAATTGTAAATAAAATAAAAACTGAATCTGAAAAGCACTAAAATAAAATTAAATAAAATGTCATGAAATAGAAATAAAATAACAAAATGAAATGACAAAATGAAACAAACCAAACCAAAATTGAATAATAAAATCAAACTGAAATGCAACCTGACATTACAAACAGTCAAACAATTTAATTGCAAATTTAAATAAAAATGCAAAAATAAAATAAAATGACATTAAATTACAAAATGACAGATGAAATCAAATTACATTTTAAAATAAAACAAACAAACTGATATTATAAACAGTTAAAATAAAGAAATAAAATTACAAAATTATATAAAATTACATAAAATGACAAAATAAAATAAAATAAAATAAAATAAAATAAAATAAAATAAAATAAAATTAATTTCCAACATTATTTCTCAAATAAAATGATTCTTGAAAATGGGGCATGTTTCACACCATATGTGGCAAGTTAAAAATAAAATAATGTGAATAATTATATATAATGTGGGTATATATATATATATATATATATATATGTACCATGTAATTTCAATATATATATATAATATATATATTATATATATATATATCACATATAAAGTTTTGTTTGTGTGTATGTGTGTGTGGGTGTGTGTGTGTATATATAAATACACACACATAAATTATATATTTAGAAATATTGTACATGTATATACATTTATCTATTTTATATTCTTATATTTTATATTATTATATAAATATATTTAATATCTCTCTCAACACACAACATATTCTTCTTAAATATAATACATGCTTCAGCGTACATATACACAAATAAACACGATAATATTACCAGCCCTAATATATACTCAACTCAAATATATATGTATATATAATATATATACTAGTATATAATAGAGCATAAATTGTGGTATATATTATATAAATTAAATATATATAAATATATATATATATTTACCCCAGTAACAAAGAACACAAAGCTGAGAAGAAGACAAGTTAGATATATATAAATATATATATGTATTTACCCCAGTAACAAAGAACACAAAGCTGAGAAGAAGACAAGTTAGATTGGTGTTGTTGTATTCTTAAAAATACAAAGTTTTTAAAAGGTGAGCCTTTATATCCAAAGATATGAAATAAATGCAACAAAGTAAATTAACAACATCGGTGTGTATGACGTCACGCAGCTGTAAACGCCAAACAAACGTCGTAGTGGCACCGAGCGCGTGAGGGGAGGGACTGACAGCGCTCTGCTAATCCTGCTGTGTCTCGCGCAGCCGGTGCGCGGGGTGCTGCTGTGTGGAGCAGTGTGGAACATTAGTGGGATTTATTTCTGCAGTACTCTGAGTCCATACGCATGTAACAACCACCCGCAACTGGATGCCAAAAACGGTTAGTATGGATACTGAGGCGCTATTCTGTAGTGTTGTCGTGTGTGGTGGTTTCATTTTGAAGCGCGCAAAATCTGAGACTGGAACTGTTGCGTGTGAGATTTTACAGAGATTGTAAACAAGACTGGACTGAAATCGCAGATGTGGACGTTTAAATGTTAAGTATTTCTAAGGCTGAATTCATACGGAACGCGTTTGTTCTTGCGTTTAAAAAAATGACGAAACACAAGGGTCTTGCAACGCGTTTTAAAAGTTAAACTATTCGTACCTCATCTTGCATGCATCACGAAAGTAATGTTATAGAAATTATTATTATTATTATTATTATTATTATTATTATTATTATTATTATTATTATAAAATAGAATTGATCTCATAACCGTAAAATGTATAAATCACCATCATTTATGGTGAAATTTGTACTGGCACCCTGGGTTAACAGTTACGTTTTTTTGTGGTTTATAAAAAAAAAAAAAAATTGTGTAAGTGATTTATGTTGCATTTATGTTATTTAGTTCATGTTTACTGCATTAATGTAGTGTCATGTGCTGAAGCTGTTTATGTGGGTAACACTGCTCTGTATAGTATTTAATTATTGACTGTTGTTGTTGAACTTGAAGTCATCATGTGGCTTTCCATTGTGCCACGTGTGATTATCAAAGTTTATACAGATTTTAATAACTCATATGTAATGTATATTAACATTATATAATGTAATGGCATATTGTACAGCTAGGAGCTGTGAAATACAGTGACCAAATTAAATACATGACAAAAAAGGTGGCTGTTTAAAAGTGAATACTCATTGCATCCATTGTGCAATAGAGGGTTAACTTGAAACTGTATCTTAAAAATGCAACGCTCACATCTGTTTGATGCATATGTGCATAGACGAAACCTTATAATTAAAAATGATCACAGATACATTTCAAGAATGCATCCTGGGTCTTTACTCTATAAGGACCCTGTTCTGTGTGAGTAGATTTATTATGCCAGTGTAGCGTTATCTTGACCGATGTTGAAAATGAAGCATTTTTGTTTGTCTTTCTGGGATGTTTTAGGGTTTGTGCATGTGATAGATTGTTCCATATGTGAGAATTCCATAGGAGCAGCACACACTGATAAACACACTTAGCACGAGAGGAATGTGTGTGTCTATGGCTCATTCTCATGTTGTTTATTACACACACACTCACACACACACATCACACACTGATGGTTCTTGCTAGGGCTATACATTACACTAGGTAAACCTTCTCTCCAGTAGTTAAACATACTGTCAGAGGGCTTTCTATATAGAAATATACTGCTTTATGTGGTATATGTTTACTTAGTGTTATGTCTGTTTATGAATTCCTAGTTAAAGGAATAATTCAACCATGATTTGCTGAAAATGTACTCACTTTAAGGTCATCCAGGATGTAGATGAATTTGTTTCATCGTACTAGATTTGGATGAAATGTGTCATTACATCACTTGCAGTGAATGGGTGCCGTCAGAATGAGAATCCAAACAGCTGATAAAAACATCACAATAATCCACAAGTAATCCACACAACTCCAATCCATCATTTAGCATCTTGTGAAGCAAAAACATGTGTGTTTGTAAGAAACAAATCCATCAAGATGATTTTAACTTCAGACCATAAGGAGTAAATCTATACATAATATTGCTTTCTCCAGTGAAAAAGTCGTCTTGTCTGATTCAGGAGAGAAATATGCATAGATCAAGCACCGTTTACAAGAGAAAATAGTCCAAAACAGTTCTAAACAAATATGTCAGTGGATTTTAATGTGAGAAGACAACATGCTATGGACTTTTTTACTGTAGGAAACTTTATTGTGGATTCGTATTTTGGCCAGAAACAATGATTTAAAGTTATAATGCCTTAATGATGGATTTGTTTCTTACAAACAAGCTAATCACCTCACAAAAAATTAACTGATGAACTGGAGCGTGGATTACTTGTGAATTATTGTGATGTTTTTATTATTTATTATTTTATTTTATTGTGAGGTTTGGAGTCTCATTCGGACGGTACCCATTCACTGCAGAGGATCCATCGGTGAGTAAGTGTTATAATGCTAAATTTCTCCAAATCTGTTCCAATGAAGAGACAATCTCATCTACATCTTGAATGGTCTGAGGGTGTGTGCATTTTAAGATAATTTTCATTTTTGGATTAACTATTCCTTTAATGGCATCAATAAACATAGGTCATACATGCAAGATTATATAGGGCAAAATTACCTTGTTTTGCAAGTATAACACATTTCTATAATTCATTTCTCATCTACATAGTGCTTTTTAGTGTGTAAGCAGTGCGTCTGGAAAAACACGCACACCAAAAAGCACGCATGATGCAATATTTGGCAGTGTAATGTAATGATGTTATTTTAAATGTAATTAGCTCACCCATTTGCATATTAGCCTTATTTACTGAAGAACGCTGGAGTAGATCTGTCAGCGGTGACATCGTGCTTGGCACATTATGGTTTGCTAACTGGCTCAGCCCTGCCCTGGTCATGAAGATGGGTGATTGTTGAACGCTCAGCGGGCACAAAGGCCTCTCGTTAGCCTCCTAAATGTGTGTGAACTGGCACCGGGATCAATGGCAGCAGGCTTGTGAAAGGCTAGTTCATAATGAACCCTTGAGAGCTCGTCACTCACCCGCTGCGAGGTAGAGAGAAGCCAAAAGATGGATGGTGAGCTCAGAACTTTAAAGCTTCTGTTTACAATTGGGAAAAGGTTGCTGGTCCTAGAATAGCGTAAATGGGTCATCTCTGCCTATACTCATGGGAAAAGTCTAGCTTAAAGAGCCACATTAACGTTAATGTACAGCCAGGTGATGGAGGGGAGGGGAGAGTGTGTGGGTCATAGATCGTTAAGTTCATTTAGAGAGGAAGGTAATCTATTAGAGTATCTGTGGGTAGTAAGAGCGGGGTCAAGGGTCTCTGGAGTGAACTAGAGTGCTGGTTAGTTGCTGTTTTATTGGGTAAAATGATTGAAAAGAGAACCATGGGGCTATTCTAGATTAGAGCGTCTAGTTTTGTGAATGGCATCCTGCCCTTTGAACCAAACTAAAGCCTTTTTTTGCAGAACTGCTCATTTTGAGGTCTGTGGTGGTGAAACCTGTGCTATTTTTTTCACTTGTTTACCATTTCAATCCATTCTAATCCATAGAGTGAAAGTGAGTGGGGATGGATGCTTTTGAACTCTAAAAATGTCAACAAAAGCATGATTGAAGTAGTTTAAATTAATTTTATAGTATAGTATACATCTTTAGAAGCCATTTTATTATGAACTACAGTACATTACTGTTCAGAAGTAATTTTTATATATATATATATATAAGCTTAAGGCATGATTTTTAGTAAGTGTTGTTTAGTATCTAACATTTTCTTTTAGCTACTGAAGCAATTTTTATTTTCAGATTTATATCACCTTTTCAAAAGTTTTAAAGATTTTTCTTTAAGAAATGAATATTTTATTAAGCTAGGATGCATTAAATTGATCAAAAGGCATTTATAATGTTGTAATAAATGCTGTTCATTTGAACTTTCTATTCATCAAAGATCTAATAGGACCAAAATATTAAGCAGCACAGCTGTTTTCAACACTGCAATTAATAAGAAATTTTCTTGAGCAGCAGATCAGCTTTTTTAGAATGATCTCTGAAGGATCATGTAACACTGAATACTGGAGTAATGATGCTAAAAATTCAGCTTTGCATCACAGGAATGAATTACATTTTAAAATATATTCAAATAGAAAATAGTTATTTTAAATTGCAATAATATTTCACAGTGTTACTGTTTTTACTGTATTTTAAGCATAAAAGACGTCTTTCAAAAAACATTACAAATCTTTTGAAAATATTTATATATATTTTAATATACATACAGTATTGACATTTTAACCTGTAATGCCAATTGGATTTAAAATCATGCTATCTAACATTTGAATTTTAGAAATGGATGTATATTTTTAGAAATCTGAATGTTTTAATGAAGTGCATGATTTTATATGAAGTCATTATTTGTTCTTTCATTTCTAGCAGCTGTACATAGCAGTTTAGATGACTGTGCTGGCTAGCACTCATCTGTTCTCTCTCTCTGAAACAGGTGCTGTGTTAATTGGTAAACAGTCATTGTTTACTGCTACATAGGCTCATTTATGATTCATTTAGCTTCGTCTTGGTCATCAGACAGTCTGTTCAGGCCTCTTGTGTGAGTGTGCATGTGTTGTTATATGTGTTGAAGTGGTAGGAAGACGAGACCGCAGCAGATGGTCTGTAAACTGTGCTCGAGCCGGACCCCTGTCGAGTCTGCCCTTTGTTGCACGCATGCATTCCTATGTGAACGGGTCGGTGCATATGCCATGACACTTTAGTCTTGGCTTAGGTTGCTGTTATCTTACCCTTCATTCATCTCCAGCCTCAGGCGGTGGGTTGCAGCTCAGCATTCCAGCTTTTGTCTCCTTCATTTCCATTTGTAAAACAGGTGTGGATGCCGAAACACTAGCACAAGTTTCTGAAATGTAAATGTGATGGGTTGTGTTGATTTTTCAAATATTTTTTGAATGGTTTTATTTGTTGTTTTAGTTAAAGAAAATGCCTCTTATTAGGTCATATAAACAACTGTATCATAACAAAGGCCATTTATGTGTGGAATAACTCTTAAAGGTATTAACAAAAGTCCTAGTTAAGTCTATTTGAGATGGCAATACACCAATTTTGGTGCATGAAACCTAACAAAAAGTACAAAATATGGGCTGTATGAGTTTGCTTAAATGGTTTTTGCTCCAATATTCCATTGCCATGTCTAATTCGCCTCAGTTTGCAAACTTATCCTAGAACATGAAATAGAGGGCAGAGTTTGTAAATTTAATACCTTGTTTGGCTACCCAAATGAAAGGCAAACAATCATTTTTCATAAATGAAACGAATGCAAATCTAACAAGCAAGTAAGCTGAAGCTCCAAATCTGACAAAAATGGTTGTGGTTGAAAGCTATTTCTGAATGATCAATTGCTCCGTTTCGAGGGGTGCCGTGGAGAAATCAGAGGAATCACCGCTGCCGTTGTTGTTCCTTCAACGATTTCCATCTGCTTTAGTTCTCGACAATCCATAAATACATTTTTAATGGTTGACAAACTGATCTTGTTGCAGACGAAAATCAATGATCAAGACAGCGAGAGTCCCCAGAGAACTACACGAATGAATACAATGAATAATTTAGTCTTTCACACTAATCATATCTCCATTAACTCTTAAAACTCTGCCTCAGTGTAGGGACTGGACACATCAGACAGGCTTTTAAAGACTCTCTCCTTGTGGAAGGGGGGCAAGATGTATCCGGTATTGATCTGCTTTTTTTCTCTTTGTGTGTGTGTCCTATTTATTTGCTTAAGCCATTTGAATCAACACTGTTGAAATAAATATTTCAGTTAAAATGCAAAGAGGTTTTACAATCTGATAAGCGCTTGCATTCCCTGAATGACATTTTATTCTCAAAACCTGTCAATAAACAAAAACAAAAAAACATTACCATTAAAGGGATACTCCACCCCAAAATGAAAATTTTGTCATTAATCACTTACCCCCATGTCGTTCCAAACCTGGAAAAACTGTGTTCAACTTCAGAACACAATTTAAGATATTTTGGATGAAAACCGGGAGGCCTGTGACTGCCAAGTAAATAACAGTGTCAAGGTCCATAAAAGGTATGAAAGTCATCATCAGCGCCACAAGGATGTGCTGTTTTCTTTCAAATCAAAGCTAAATACATGTAGAAACAGCGCATCCTTGTGGCGTGGATGATACAGAAGAGCATACGCAGCATACGGTGATATGGAGAGACACAGAGGAGACTGTTGACAAAGGAATTGTTGAATAAAGTCGTTATTTTTGTTTTCTTCACTTTCAAAAAATGTTCCCGTCGCTTCATATAACCCAGATTGCACGTCTGATGGCAGATGGAGTATTCTGACGACGACTTTCATACCTTTCCTGGACCATGACACTATTTACTTGCCAGTCTATGGGACAGTCACAGGCCTCCCGGTTTTCATCCAAAATATCTTAAATTGTGTTCTGAATATGAACAAAGCTTTTACGGGTTTGGAATGACATGGGGCTAAGTGATTTATGACCAAATTTTCATTTTGGGGTGGAGTATCCCTTTAAAGTGTTAATTTTAATTTCATGAGCCAGCTCACATGGCCCATGCATGCTGTTCTCACAAACAAGACAGACACTTCATTCCCCAGCAGACTAAACATGTGACGTCTCAGCCCCAGCACCCTTCACAGATGTCAACACACCTGTGCATTTGTAAATAATGGCTTTGAGTTGAGGGTTAATGACAGATCACAGAAGTGTCATTGAGGTTTAGTACACAAAGGCATGTTCTGCCACTCATCTTTAATGACCGAGAACTAATTGGCTGTTGACAGGTGGTTTGCTGAAGTATCTAGGAGTGTGCAAATAACTCCAATTGTCATTGCCATTGTAAAGGAAAGTTTAGCAGACTGAAAGAAGTAAAGAAAGCTCAAGCTATTTTAACAATTGAAACCGCGTATGTGAATGATGACTTTTGAAATGATATTTTGATATTCATGTTAAATGTTTTTACATAGAAGAAAATGTTAACATTTCAACCCAACAAACTTCTGACCATTATTTCAATGTTCTCTCTGTAGGGGGCGACAGGGAGCGAATGACATCCAACCATGAGACATATCTACTTATGGCCAGCACACAGAATGACATGGAGGACTGGGTGAAGAGCATCCGCAGGGTGATATGGGCTCCGTTTGGAGGAGGTGAGCTTCTACAACCAGTTTGTCAGAAAAAGTCATTGTTGGTTAATGGATATAAACAGGCTGGTCACAGTTTAACTTTGCTTTACTTACACAGCCTCAACTTTGCTATATATTATACTAAAAGGGCGCAGTTTGAACTTTGGGGGGGTTGAAGTGTGAACTGTTTTAGTAGAGTCCTGGGTCATGCTCACTCATAAGGTTTATTTATTTGTTTGTTTGCTTATATAGGCCTATTTATTTTTGTGAAATGGTCTTTTGTGCTATCATCTATGCAAAGATGGTTGATATAAATATTATGTATTTATATTATTTAGGCACTTATAGGCTATAGTTTGACAGAATGTTTTAATTCAACATGCCATGGGAAGTCTAACTAACTTAACATTTTGTCATATTGATCTTATTTCTTACTCCTTAACATAGGGCTGGGCGATATATCTAACGATATGATCATGCGCATCTAGTCAGTAAATCTAGTTCCTTGATTAGCGCTAAATCGCCATCACCTGCTTTCAAATAGAGCGGCATTTAATAGACAGAGCCGTAGATCACTGACAAGCTACGCAATATCGCGTTCATTATCCCAGATGAATCGCCTTCGATAATCAACGCGATATTGCGTACCTTGTCAGTGATCTACGGCTCTGTCTATTAAATGCCGCTCCATTTGAAAGCAGGTGATGGCGATTTAGCGCTAATCAAGGAACTAGATTTACTGACTAGATGCGCATGATCATATCGTTAGATATATCGCCCAGCCCTACCTTAACCCTACCATCAGGCTCTTAATTATTTAATCTATGCCATCTTTTGGTATATCTGAAGGCCATACCATAGTTCTTAACTGTAGCATTTGTTATAATAAGACTAGCCTATTAATCATTACCAGGCCAATAATGACTAGAATATAATCATTACCCCAGCCAACATGCCACAGTTTTCAATATGTAATGAATCTAGAATATATGAAAGTTTCAATCAAACAAAAAATTAGTTTTTTTTTTAGATGCACCTTTTATATAGAAACAACTGTATGCACATTTATATATACCCAATAGCTACAAAATGTATGCCACAGTTGAATTAATGTCAATTAGAATATAGGTCCATCACCAATTACCAAGCTAGAAGCATTGAAAATTTCACTTTGTATAATTTTTACTGGTAAATAAGTTACAAAACATAGAACACTGCATGAACCTTTTCATAGTACCCAGAACTAAACAACTATAACTGTTGTTTTTTTTTTTCAGATTAGCTCCTTCTCTTACTCCGACTTTATTGTATAATATTCAAAAAACGCCCATCATATATGATTATATATAACATATAATATTAATTTCGCAAGTATACAAACAGCGATATATGAGAAAAATGTAAATGTAGATAATTGGAGATTCTTTGATAGAAAGGTATGTAATGAATTAGGTTCAGATGAATTGCATAGAATCTTTGTCAGCTGTTAAATTAAAGGACCTGCTGAGATCAGTTTGAGAATGTTGACGAGGCACAAGATTAGAGGCTAATACAGACACATATAGGTCAAATCATATTGTTCTTTCCATTACCAAGCAATGAAACTGTAATTTTGTTCAGTCTGTGGTGTGTGCTAAAAAGGTCGCATTATAGCAATTAAAGAAGGGTATAATAACACTTAAACAAAACATGGTCAGGTCAAAGTATCTGAATAATTTTTGGTCCCAAATTTGTATAAATTTTACTGGTAGTCCACTGTATGAAGAATTTTTGGGTATAATATAGGGCGGTTGCCTTTCTGCCCACAAACCACGCCATGAATGCAGAAACCTTTTCATAGTACCAGAACTAATATAGGCAAAAGTTGTGGCTCGTGGAAAATTTTGGGTCCATGGCCTACCCACTTTTGGGAACGTTGTTTCGCGGTGGACAACCGCCGGTTACTGGGGTTTCTATCAGTCAGGCATGTGATTTTTAGTTTTGAGAGCATGCCCAGGCATCGGAAGCCAGAGGTCCCTGAAAAAGAAGGGTCCAAAACACTTGACTTTTCGAAATGAACCAAATTAGCTCCTACTCCGGACTCGGAGCAGGGTCCAACCAGCACAACTGGTACTACCCGTGACGTAAGTAGACATTGATTGGCCAAACGCGTTCAAAAACGCCCCCGATACAGCGTCCCCGCCATGATTTAAAACAAATGACATCGCGACCGTGTAACATACTGTTTAACCTTATGTCACAGTTAAAATCTTTTAGTATACTGTACATTTAGTTCTTTTGCTATGTCACTTTTTACATAAATGAATGAACTAGTGTTCCTGCACCCACTAGTAAAAAAATATAAAAAATTATATCTGGTGTCTAAATAATTTTTGGTTTTACTATATACTGTATATCTGTATATTTATTTTTTCAAGTAGTTTAAAATAGTCTAATTCTTTCTTGTCTAAAACTTTTTTTGAACTTGTTTTTAGGGTACTTTTTCTCAATGACAAGGGTTTTGACAGCATTTAACTTATTTGGATATATTTTAGTGATGGTTTAAAGTAGAAACATCATTGGAGTCTCAAAATTATGGAACAGGTTGCATGTATTCTTATTTTAAATACGTAATGTACATTTAGACAAAAAAAGTGCCATTAGGTCTGTGAGATAGTTGTCAGTTTAATTGACTGTTGATGTGTGGGTGTATTTGGAGGTGTGCTCATATTTTTCAGTCTCGCATACAGCACCAACCTTATTAAAATGCCCACTTTCTGAGGTTAGTTTAAAGGTTTGCTCACCAGCCTTCAAGAATGACTCATCCGTGCATGGCCATCTGAATGATCCTGCTCTGTGTGGGCAGAAATCAACCATTCACAGTAATAAGCTCATGTAGTCCAGTCAGAGCTGAAGGTGCCAAACCATGTGATACAGACCGACTGCATTAAACTTGGAGAGGCATGTTGTGGAATTTACAACTTGTCCTGCATGATGTTGCATCAACTTTACCTGCTGTGTTTGGCTTTTCTTTAAGTATTTTTGGCTTATAAACACACAGTTTAATTACTCAAAAGTTACTTTACACAGTTATTTGTAGTACCTGGGGCCAGCATAGTGCTTTTTGTGTTGCTTGGTTTGTAGTGTCGGTCTTACACCGTCTTAACCTTTAAATATTTCTCTGTGAACTCAACTTGTTCATTGGATTTTGACAAATGGACATTTTGTTACAACCATGTTAGTTTTTTTCTGTGCACAAAGTCATTCATACCTAATGTTTACATATGTTTAGCCAAAAGAATTAAGATTCCTCAGGAATGTATCTTTTGTTCACATTTGCAGTTGTGAAAGTGACATTCCCTACCACAGTCAACTGATTTACCCCAGAGGTCAAAGGTCACTGAGTCAAAGAGTGTACAATATCCCACTGTAGGGGTCCTGTGGTGTTTCACGACCACCCAGCTGCAGTGCATGCATGTTCCAGTCTCTTCTCCTTGACCTTCGACATCTCTGTCTCAGATTTGATATGAGCATGTGTGTGCAGCTGCAAGAAGTTGATCATTCATTAGGCCACAGACGTTTATAATCACTTTAAGACGTTATTAGATTTTGACTTGTTATTTTGCAGTGTGATCACACTTCTTTCAAAGACTTTATCAGCTTTCAGCAATGACATAAGTGTTAAAAAGTTCAGTTCGACTTAACAAGGAACTCACACAGTGTTGTTGAAATTGTTTTCTGCAATTGAAATAAATC
The DNA here is from genome assembly GCF_018340385.1 of Cyprinus carpio. Lineage (NCBI taxonomy): Eukaryota > Metazoa > Chordata > Actinopteri > Cypriniformes > Cyprinidae > Cyprinus > Cyprinus carpio. Next base: position 5,988,513 of record NC_056617.1, on the reverse strand, counting down.
TGAAATAAAATAAAATGACACTGAATTTCAAATTTTAACTTAATTTTAAATGAAAATTAGAAAAGTTTAAGCACAGACAGAATATTCATTCATTCAGAATTCATGTTTTTATTCTTTATTCAAGAAGATTAAAACAGTCTTTCTGCATATAATCTTTTCCGGCAATGAACTGGAAGACCTTCTAGGCTGAGAGTGATTCGCCCACGGCCGAGTGCCATTGTTCAAACGTCCACAAAAACACGGCGGTGTGAACAGCAGGAATGAGGGCAGAAGGCTGGGAACAGCCACAACAGACGATTACACAGCTAAGAGCTTAGCAGCTTTTTAACACTAACCTTAGGGGACGGAGAGGAGGGGTTGTTTTGGCCCCGTCATACTCTCTGCTATGAAGTACAGGTCAGGACTGAGCTTTGGATGGATGGAGCAGTTCGTCTCCTCCCCTTTAAATCCAAACCTCCTTAAAGAAGGGAACGGACTCCGCTTCCAGACGAACAGGAGTAGAGGACAGAGAATATACAGGAATGGCTTCAGGGCAATCTGATGAATCAGTGGACGAAAAGGAGACAAGATGAGATGAAGAGAAGGGATCAGAGGATAGAAGAGAAGACCAAAGAAACTGCAAGAGCTCAAAGGGTGCGAGACTGTAACGAAGGACAAAAAGAATTGAGGAAAAATTTAAGAGACAACCTCAAAGGTCTGAAACGAGGCAGAAAGACCTAAAAGGTGCAAGACTGTAATGAGAGGAGAAGATACGTAGTTTGCAAGGAGAGCCAGTTTGAAAGCTGCTCATATTTGATATTTTGTAGGATAAGAGCCTTGCAGCAGCACAAAGAGCACTGTGTGAATACATGAGGTCGGCAGAAAAGCCCTGGACAGCTTGAAGACGGCGTGAAGTTGAGTGTGTGTGTGTGTGTGTCCAGTGTTGTTAATTGACTGCCATAGCACACAGGGACAGCAAAGTCAAGTGAAAGTCAGAAGAAAAGCTCAACCAAAATGAGATATTAAAGCCCTGAGGATTCACAGACATGAGATCCAGGCTTGAGAAACCACAGTGTAAACCAGGTGAACTCACTGAAGAGAGAGGAGAACCATCAGGAGATTACGTTTGGCTGGATTCCTCACAAACTCTTTCCATGGGAAACAAGAAACTCATGCAAGAGCTTCTGCATAAATCATTAAAGAATTGAAGCCAAGCGAATGTCTACATTCAGTTTTTTTCTGCTTAGGTTCCTGTGTTTTAGCCAGATCACCATCTCACACCTGTGTGGTCACCATTAATAACAGACATCGCTTGTCCAGAGATGCATCATAGGAAACTTCTGTGTTTATTCATCCGGAAAGAGATGTATATAGAAAAGTAAAACTATCTACACAAGTCAAGTCCTTTTTCTTCATTAGTTTGAGATCCAGTTGCGATCCAGCTATGGAAGTTTCCAAACTTTTTCCCAAGGCTGTGAGTGAAGGAAAAGAACATTTTGGATGATTTTTCAGCAGTAGTGTGATTGTAGGCCACTTTGGATTTATTGTGGAAGATGCTCAGAGGCAAACAGTTTGGATGCACCTTCTTGCATCCCTTATTTTACTACAGTTTCATGCACAGAAGTGTCTTCCGTAAAATTAAAAGTTGCGTCAGCTTCAAACATGGTGAGTCAGTCTTGAACGAAAATGTGAAATATTGTTTCTCTCATCTGTCCAACCTCTTTTTCCCCTCCATCAGCTCAGGCAGGAAAAAGGCGGCAAAACCCTTCCTGTCTTTTAGGCTTAGTTGAATTTGTACCATCTCGTACCGCATGTCTGCGTCCGGAGACCCGGAAAGCGCCACCGATCCAAAGCTTCCAGGAAGTCTGGGCTAATCCCCGCTCATATGCATGCCACATGTGAATCACGCTTGTTTTCAGCCCGACTGATGGATACAAAAGAACAGGGAAGGAGAGGAAGTGTGTGATTTTCTTCTCAGAGAGCATGACGTGAAAGAATAGCTTAAATCAGCCTTCTTTAGCAGCTCTCTCCTCACTTTTTTTCCTACATAGAGGAATCAATTGTTTTTCAACATGGAGTTTCCATTTGAGTTAAAACTATTTTTTAAGGCTCTAAAAGATTTGTCAGATAGCTCTTCTTACTTTTCATAACAGTAGCCTACCTAAAATATTCACATATATATTTAGAAAAAAAAAAAAATTAAAATTTTACATTTTTAAAATAAAAATATAATAACCATTTCTCAGCAGGTGTGTCTCAAAATTATTGTGTAAAATCATCAGAATGTTCCTAAATATTAGCTTATCTGATCCTCATGAACTATTGGTTTGTGTTTCAGGAATCTTTGGTCAGAAGTTGGAAGAGACAGTTCGATATGAACGTCGTTATGGCAATAAGATGGCGCCCATGCTGGTGGAGCAGTGCGTGGACTTCATCCGTCATTGGGGTCTACGAGAAGAAGGGCTCTTCCGTCTGCCTGGACAAGCCAACCTTGTCAAAGAGCTTCAGGATGCTTTCGACTGTGGAGAGAAGCCGTCATTTGATTGGTGCTTGCACTTACTAACTGCACTTACAGTCTGTTATGAATGTGAAAGGAATCTGCATGAACACAAACAGGCACACCTTTAAATCATCTAAATAATCTTATTCAGATTAGTCCAGATTGTCTGTATTATCTCTTTTGTCTTCCCTATCATCTCTCTCCAGAGAGTTTCAGGAACATGCACATTGAGAAATATACAGTAATTACAATATTCATGGAGGAACCGAACTTTGCTTAAGTTGGTTAAGCAAAATGCAACACATGCTGGCGATTCCTTAGTTCAAACAGTAAACACTGTTCAGAAATTTGAGGACAAGTAGATTTTTTTTTAATTAATACATGTATTTAGTGCGGATGTTTTCATTAAATTGATCAAATAAAGACACTTATAAAATGTTACAAAGAATTTGAATGAATTCAAATCAGCATATTATAATAATTTCTGAAGGATCATGTGACACTGAAGCCTGGAATAATGATGCTGAAAATTCAGCATCGCGTCACAGGAATAAATTACATTTTAAAATATATTAAAATAGAAAACTGTTACTTTACATTGTAAAAATATTTAAATATTTATATTTATTTTACTGTATTTTAATCAATTAAATGCAGCCATTTGGAGCATAAGGGACTTATTTAAAAAAAAAAAAATTACTGACAAACCTACAAACTTTTGAATAGTATTTAAACTTGAGTGCAGACTAAGTCACTTTGGATAAACATGTCTACTAAATGTGTGAATGTAAATGACATCATGCAAAGAAGTACCATCTCATTAATGCCTGAATTGAGTCCTCATTAAATCCAAGTTTACTCTGGCTCCAGTGACAAATCAAAGCGAAAAGATGCAATTGACAGTGACAGCTTTGTTTAGAGCCTGTGAAACTTGTTCGACATACTTTCACTTTATATTAAAACCCACAAGAGTGCCATATTTTGATAAAAATAGATTTTCTTTCTTCTCAGATGCCTGGCATTACAATAAAGCAGAATCTAATTCTGGAATATTCACCCAAAAATTTACATTTACACATTAACAAGACAAATTCATCCTTTTTAACACCTCCAGGTTTTTTATTTCATCTTTTTCTCATTTACATGCTTCTCTCTGTGCAGTTTTCTAAATGACCTATTTACCATTTAGTAGATTTCGCCTGAAAGTGCAGTTGTCCATTTTAAGCTAATGTCCCTTCTCATCACCCTAAAATGTAGATGCTGGACACTTTCTCTCTCTGAAAACGCTTTCTCTGCACTTTCACAATACCAAATGCTGCAGATAACACCAGCAGCTGCTTCCCCGGTTTATTTACAATCTGCAAATTTAGCGATAGCTGTCAGGGCTCCACAATCACTTTGTCGGGAAGAGACATGGCAGGGAAGGCACACTGCATATTTAACACGTTCATATTTAGATCTCACTGGTGTCTGAAGCAAGGTGATAATTATGAAGGGTCAATACACTGCATATGCATGTGACGGTTACATTATACACATGCTATTCCTGTCCAGCCCACCTGGGAAGAGTTGATAAATCCAGCTTGTTATGGGATTGTCACAAGCCCAGGTCATCTATGGTATCAGAGACGTGCTAGTGCTTTCTTTGATTTTGTATCAACTTTCTGTTACTCATCATTAGATCAGCTGGGATACTGACACATCATGGACACCCACAATCTGTCATTTAAAGTGTGCTACACTGTTTGTACACACTTTATGCTTCTAGCCTTATATGTCTATTCTTTCCATCTTTCTCTGCAGTAACACAGACGTTCACACCGTGGCATCTTTGTTGAAGCTGTACTTGAGAGAGCTGCCCGAGCCGGTCATCCCGTTCTGTAAATACGAAGAGTTTCTGGCCTGCACCAAACTCCTCAGCAAGGACCAGGATGCAGTGAGTTATCTCTTGTTGACCATCACATTACAAGCATATAATCCTGGTGTATATTCTTGGTGGTTATAACATGTCTCATTACTCAAGGGTGCAATGGTTTTGTTCTAATGTTTGGGGTGGGTACACTTTTAAAAATAAATGTGACGTGACATACAGCCAAGTATGGTGACCCATACTCAGAATTCATGCTCTGCATTTAACCCATTCAAAGTGCACACACACAGCAGTGAACACACACACACACACCGTGAACACACACCCGGATCAGTGGGCAGCCATTTATGCTGCGGTGCCCGGGGAGCAGTTGGGGGTTCGGTGCCTTGCTCAAGGGCACCTCAGTCGCAGTATTGTCGGCCCGAGACTCGAACCCTCAACCTTAGGGTTAGGAGTCAAATTCTCTAACCATAAGGCCACAACTTCCCCTGGTGCTTTACGATGCTATAAAATGCTTTACGATGCCATAAAATAACCTTTTTTGTCTAAATGATTCCATAAAGAACCTTTAACATCTGAAGAACCTTTTTGTTCCACAAAAGGTGCTTTGTGGCGAAAGAAGGTTCTTCAGATTATAAAAAGGTAAGAAAAAGATGGTTCTTTAAAGAAACTTCGACTGAATGGTTATTTATGGAACCAAAAATGATTCTTCTATAGAATCACTGTGAAGAACCTTTAAAGTGTAATGTTGTTGTTGTTTTTTTTTAATGGTGGTGAGAGAACATTCTTATGCTCATCAAGTGTGCATTTATTTAATCAAAAAATGCAGTAAAAATGTGATATTGTGAAAAATATTATTACAATTTGAAATATATATATTTTTTATTTGAATATGTTTTATCATTTATTTCAGTGATGCAAAGCTTATTTTTCAGTATAATTACTGATCCTTCAGAAATCTTTCTAATATTTGCAGCTAAAAAAAAAAACACTACTTATTAATATCAATGCTGGAAACAGAAATATCAATGTTGGGCTGCTTAAAGTTTTTGTGCAGAGAGTGATTTTTTCAGGAAACTTTCAGAATTTTAAATGTACAGTTAAAATGAGCCAAATTGGGCCCGAACTAAGAGACTTTTGCTCTGGTTCTGTTGTTGTTCATTTACCATTTTACAGAACTTCGAGTTACACTTTTACCTCACGCGAATCACCTGTGCATCATCCAGTGGCTTTTGAACGGTTTCAGGATAGAATCAAAGTGCAGGATGGGGTCTTGCAACACTGAATTTAATTTACTGCCCTGAGGTTTTAAACGAGATTCGTACCTCTGAGAGTCCCTCGAGTGCGGTACATGCAAAGAATCGCGGTACCATGTCAAATGAAGTAGAAGGCTTTACTAGATCCATTTGTTTTTGAGAAATGGCTTTCTCATGTGGTGCAGCAAAGTCATTTTCATCAGAGAGAGCCTGCAGGGAAAAGACATATCGACCATGATAAAAACAGATCTGGAATGGAGTGCATCATTAAATCTAGACAGTCATCAATTGTTGAACTCACTGACACATGCCTAGACGAATAGTGCAGTAATAATGGAATAAATTGCTATATGAATATTTAAAGTCAATTTGGAAGACTTTTAAAAGCAATGGGATTGGTTTAATTGCTTTTTCATTCAGTACGTCTTTTAATCATACATATTAGTCCAGATCATTTAAAATTGAATTACTATAATCAGTTTAAGCAAAGGCATACATTTGTATTTCTTTTTATCCTGGATGTGTATTTAAATATATATATTTTTAATCTCTCTCTGTGCAGGGAATGAAGGAATTAAGAAGGCAAGTGGAAGGTCTACCTCCGGTAAACTACAATCTGCTTAAATACATATGCAAGTAGGTGATTTTTGTATTTTATTCCATTGAGCTGTGGCTTATCTCAAAATATTGTATAAAAAAATATGTAATAGTTCTTTGCACTAGTGGTGGGAATTTGAGTCATTGAGTCAATCCAATCAATTGATTCATTCAAAAACCTTGATGCATTCAGGAACAAAACAAGTGACTGTAAGTGAGTCACTGAGTCAATTCACTCAATTGATTCATTTAAAAACCACATGCATTTAGGAACAGTACAAGTGACTGTCTGTGAGTCACTGAGTCAGTTCAATCAATTGATTGATTCAAAAACCCTAATGTATTCAGGAACAAAGCAAGTCCCTGTCTGTAAGTGTGTCACTGAGTCAATTCAGTCAATTGATTCATTCAAAAACTGCTGTATTCAGGAATGAAGTCTTTGAGTGAGATCAGGAGCAATCCATTCAATCAATTCACTCAAAAACACTGATTCATCTGTGAATGAAAAAAGTGACTGTCTTCAAGTGAGTCACTGAGTCTGTTCACTCAGTGAATAAGTTGAAAAACACTGATGCTTTCAGGAACAAAACAAGTGACTGTCTTTAAGTGAGTCACTTTGTCAATTCATTCAGAAACACTGATGCATTCAGGAATTAAGTGGCTGTCTTTGAATCAATTAACTCAGTGGCACTATTTTAAGAAATAATATATATATAATATAAGATAACTTGTATGATGTTTTTCATAGCATAATATCAATTTTAGAGTTTTTTTGTTTTGCATTGCATTTATTTTCATTTTTGTTTGCAACAATCAAGTTATTTTTTTTTATTTTTAATTTTTTTTTTTTTTTTTTTGCCACACATTCAACTTTGTACATACAGTTTCTGAAATCTCAGTTGTAATGTTAAGACCCTTCTTTCTTGTCCAGGTTTTTGGATGAAGTTCAGTCCTACTCAGGTGTGAATAAAATGAGTGTACAGAATCTGGCTACGGTCTTTGGGCCAAATATTCTAAGGCCAAAGGTTGAGGACCCAGTGACTATAATGGAAGGTAGGTCTTCCTATCCATATCTCTCACTCCAGAAATTTCTGGATCTGGATTATATTCAGTGTTTGAGTAATCTATTTGTCATGTGTTCAGGCACAGTACTGGTCCAGCAATTGATGGCTGTTCTGATTGGCCGCCATGATGTTCTTTTCCCACCTGATGAGGACCATACTAGCACTCTGGAACTGGTTAATAATAACAATAATGAGATGCAGAAACAGCCTACGAATGGTCTGATTCAAAACAAAGAGAACAATAACACCAGTGGGGTGCGACAGTGCACTTGGGACACGCCAGAATCACCCAGCCGGGCTCCTCTGGACAATGGCTCTCCTCGTTCAGGCAGCCCACGTAATGGTTTCACGGGACAGCGATTCGAGGTGGCCCGCAGTCCGCCGCTTTCTGTGAAAAAGAACCCGGCGTTTAGCAAAGGGAGCGGGATTGTCACCAATGGATCGTTCAGTTCATCCTCATCGTCCTCAGGTGACGCCAATCAGGAGAAAAGTCTAACTGTACCGAACATGGGAACCCTTCATGCCCGTAGGACGGGTGCGATTAAAGGCTCAGGCACCAAAATGGGTGTCCAGAATGGCGTCGTACGGATGGGCGTATCCAGCGCAGATGTGACAAATGGGACTCTAAATGGACGGAATGGACTCTGGGTGCCCAACGGTCACGTCATGATGCGCGAGGCTAAAAGTCGAGATGCTGAGCATCAGCAGAACCGCCTGTCCACGTACGACAACGTCCACAACGTCCACATCCATCAGCAGCAGACGACGCAGCCCAGTCTGAGCAGCAGCTGTGAGGACAAACAGAGCGTGGATAGCGCCACATGGTCCACCTCGTCTTGCGAGATCTCTCTACCAGAAAACTCCACTTCTTGCCGCTCGTCCACGACCACATGCCCAGAGCAGGACTTCTTTGGCAGCAACTTTGAAGATCCTTTGTTGGACGGGCCGGTGCAGGAGGACAACGGACTGGCGGTGGATGATAGGGAGCAGCGGACCAGTAATGGAGGAGGCCGGGGAAGCAGAGGAACCAGCAGCAGCGATAACAGTGAAACATTTGCAGTCGCAAATGGACCGACCAATCACAGTGCACTGCACAGCCTGGTGGCTAGTCTCAAACAGGAAATGCTCAAGCAGAAGAATGAATATGAGGCCAGGATCAAGAGGTGAGAGTCATGTTCAATCATAAAATTAACTTTGCAGGGCACAGAAACTAGTGATGTTTATTTTCCACAGTTTTAATGAAGTTAAAAATTAATAGAAAATAAAACAAATTAAATGTTATTTTTCACCCAAATTGTTTACAACTTGCATTGCTCCGTTAAATGGAGATAGAAAATAATTTCCATTTATATGTTTTTTTTTTTTATTAATTTATTTTTGTGTGAGTGTTTTATTGAAAACTAAAACAAGGGAACTGAAATCAAATGAGGGAAATGCCAATAAATAAATAAATAAATGAGAAAAAAAAACAAACAAACAAATTAATCATTTACATAAATACACACACGCTTCAGTATGGTACAAATGTGAGATGTGGCAAACATTTGAATATTGTTCTGTCCTCCCTATTGCTTTTTTGGATAATTTAATCACTGCCAAAAAAAAAAAAAACCTAATTTATTTCATGTCATTATAATAAAAAAAAAAAAATATATAAAAAAATAAGTATATAGATATATATATATACACACACAGACACACACATATATATATACATACATACATATATTATATGTAAATTTAAATTAAATTAATTAATTAATTTAAATTTAATATATATATACACACACACACATATATAAGCATCTTTTAGTTACTTTTTTAATAAAATTTTAAAAAGCACTAATTTTTAATAAAATAAAACAAATATCTATTCTAAAAAAATAAAATTATATTTATTTACTTTTTTATCCGATAATGTATATTTGAAAAATAGATACTTCTAATAAAATAAAAATCTTTATTTTAAATAATTATTACTTTTTTTTTTTTTACAATTTCTAATCAAATTAAACAAATAACTACTTTTAATAAAATTAAAAAATATTAACTCAATTTTAATAAAATAAGAAAAATTTACTTATTTATTAACTAATATATATAAATATATATGGTATATATATAAAATCAGGTGGTCTGACACTTATTTTAATAAAAATAAAAATATTTACATTCAATACAATTAAAAATATTAACTAATTTTTAATAAAAAATGAAACAAATATTTATTAACTCATATATTAAATTGTTTATTAACCTATATACAGTATATAAAGTTAATAAACATAAGTTCATATATGTTAATGTTTCATTTTATTAAAAATTTGTTTATATTTTTTATTTTATTTAAAGTAAATATTTTTCATTTCATGACAAAATTAACTTTTACCTAAATCAACTCTTTAAGTGTTTTATTAAACTATCACAGTATTAAAAGGTGTATTTACCCTCCTTTTCCCATCTTCCCTGTAGTCTGGAACTTCGGAATCTAGAGTTGGAGACGGTGATGGCAAATCTACACGAAGAGCTTGACCAGGAGAAGAAGAAATACACCATGGTGGAGATCAAGCTGAGAAACGCAGAGCGAGCCAAGGACGATGCGGAAAAGAGAAACGAGATGTTGCAGAAAGAGATGGAGCAGTTCTTTTCCACCTTCGGAGACCTGACCGCAGACCCGCGACGGCCCGACAGAGCCAACACCATCTGGATCCAGTGAGCCGTTAACGGTCCACCATTAACATTACATTGTGTGGGCCTGTGTTCAGACAGAATGGGATTAAATCAACATTCACGGTATCTTTGCACGTTTGGTGCAAAGGTTTGACATGGCTAAGTGAAGCCCATTGAGCCAAATTTTTAGAACTGAGCGTGGACCAGTTGTTGGATTGAACCAGTTAGACTCATTAAGAGGGATGGTGGGACGATGCAGCTTGGATGTTAAAATGAAAGATGATTTTCAAACCAAAAGAAGGCAATTCTGACCTGAGAGCGAATGATAAGAGGAACTCTTAACGGTTGTGGTTGAATGTGAGGGAATTAATCAATTACATAAATGAACACTGAGTTTTAGATGATGGGAAACTCCTGAAGGACGACAGAAGCACGAATGTCACTCCTATTTCTTCTTGTGATCCAACCAAATGTGTCCTCGAGCTGTCATGTATCCTCTTGTGTATATAAAGGAGAAACAATGTTAAAAATTCCACAATGAAAAACAATTGTCTGTATAAATGCAAATTAATGTTTGATGTACGTACTGATATTTAAACGGAGAATTCTCAATGTGTTACGTATACATTTTATATCAAGGCTTTTCCTTGCACTTAAAGCATATGAGTTGCTATGTTGTTTTTCAGTATGGTACGTTATGAGATGTGGCAAATATTTTAATATCAGTCTTCCCTGTTGCTTTTTTTGCATAATTTATCACTGCAAATAAAACATCTTCTTCATCAGTATTAAAAATGAAATTAAGCATAAATCTATATATATATATAATGATTTAAGGTGTTTTTAGTGGAGAAAAATATTGATGAAGAATCTGATTTTTTTGCAGTGCCACAGCGTTCCCCACATGATCAAAACAAAGTAGACCTGTAAATACTTGTGAAAACACTGCAAGCGCTCAGCCTGTCTTTGTCATTTGTGCCTGTCGCACATCATTTGCTTGCAGCGGTGCTAGACGGGAGGAAGTATGTTGAAGTGAAGACCGAGATTGGGGTTTGTTCATCTCTCGGACCATGTGGGGTCATTTGCCTTGTCGCAGCTGTCTATGCTTCTACTGTAGCTTGATGCATTCAGTGAAATGCAATGAAATTAAATTATGTGACCTCATTTATACTTGTCTTAAATTGTGTTGTGTCATTGTATCAGTCGCTGGGCTCGACCACACATGAGATCTGTGGGTGGTCTGATATTTACAACCACATTAATGAGACTACAGCCTCCCAAACAAATCTGGACATTAAAGTCGATGTCCTAAAAAAACTGCTGTGTCCAATCGTTATAATTCTTAAAGAAATAAAAATACACCAAAACACACAGCATGAAGCAGAATGCAACTAAATTATGGGAATATTGACCCAGTCCGAATCTGGGTGGGCTTTTATGTCTTTTCTCACTGGAATGGGTTTTGTGTATGTGCAGGTGTGGATGTTCATTTAGGAACATTTCTCAATATTGTGTTGCAAGCTCTCACTGGAAGATGCATGAATAAACGTAAGCATCATCTCCAAACCTGCATGACTTAAATATCCAGAGCTCAAAAAAGAAAGCATGATAAAAGTGTTAAATATAACTATATTCCAAGTAATTTTTCACAAATTAACACTTCCTCCACCACAGCTATCAAATCTCACGTGCTTTGCACAAATACTGTACGTCTCATATGGACACAAAACTCACGAGCACCAATGACAAGTGCAACTGTAGGATCTTTCTAAAGGGTTTTATGGTATGTTGCACACACACACCAAAAAAAAAGAAAAGAAAAAAGTTTTTGGAATAGTTTTTTTTTTTTGTATAATTTATGTACTAAAATTACATTTATTATTTCAGGTTTTATTTTTTTTTTTCCAGTTTTCCTTTAAATTCAAGTTTAGTTTTTTTACTTGGGCAACATTTCAATTAAATGTAATTTATTCCTCTGATGACAAAGCAACCACTTTTTAATGTCACATGGTCCATCAGATATTGTGCTGACTTTATTTTATTTCAGCTTTTTTCATTTAACCTCCTCTAGTTTGAACGGCTTTAGTTAACGATGGCAACACAGCTTTGGAACAGCATGAGGCTAATTGAATGACACTTTTTATTTTTTGGTGTTCTTATGAACTAATCATTTGCTACAGACATCTAGCACTGCCCTGGTGCACTCTGGGAATTAACATCCTTGTCATCTCACCCAGTATAAAGGTGCGTTTGAATTTAAAGCCCCCGCTAGTGTATTTCACTGAACCTATTAAAGAGCCATCGGGGGGGCTGCGCTCTCCATCCTGCAGCAGTCTGGCTCACTCTCCGCACCTTTCTTCACTGGATAATAGGCTTAAAGCAGCCGGACAAAGTAAACACAGCCTGCAAAACACATTCTGAGCTACCAATGACAGAAAGGAGCGGGATCCAGGAATATTTTCACGCCAAGCTTGAGCTGAAGAATACAAACCTCTGGAGCTCGAGAGAAGCACAGATAATAGAGAGCTTCTCATGCAGGGATCGTCTTTTGTTGGCGATTTGGGTTTTGCTCCATTTTATAGAACTCAACCAAATGAAATGGAAGTCCACTGTAGGTAACAGAGCTATTGAAATGATAAATAATGCTTCAGTCAAGTGTGTGTGTGTGTGTGTGTGTGTGTGTGTGTGTGTGTGTGTGTGAGAGAGAGAGAGAGAGTTGAATAAAATAAAATAAGAACTGTATGGTAGTGGCCCTAATAAGGTCAAAAAATATCAAACCATTTCTGCCAACAAATTTGCTTTCTCAAAACGAATACTTTTAAAATCACCTGTCAGAGTGAATTATAGTGGATTCAACTCAAGTTCACGCAGGTGTTCAAACAGAATCAGTTTTGAAATGTTTAGTTTAAAATGTTTCCACTCTATTTGGACAATGCATTTCCAAGGCCTTTTCCCAGTCATTTTTGAACACTAGAGAAAGATTTTAAATAAATTCAGTGATGAATCATTCAGAATGATTTGTGAACCAGTCTTGCGGAGTCATTAAAAAGTATGAACCCGAAAAGATCATTTACTCATGAATTGGACACCACGCCTTTTGTTCATTTTAATTCTACACAACAGCAACTTCTATCTTCAACAAATTGTGGCATCACATAAATAAATACACATACTTCAAACTTAACTCAGCTGCTGCCTTAAAAGTAATTAAATTGGCTGTGCAAGCCATTTCAACTTATATTAAACTGACTTTAAAAACGAAAAAATTTAATCTCACATAACTTTAAAAAAAAGTTTAAATTGGTTAAATTATGAGAAGCTAATAAAACCATGTTATCATGACTAGATCACTTTTGGACACTGTAGGAATGCAATTTCTCACATTTCACCTTCAAACAAATAACTGCAGCTTCTCATGAAACGGAGAAGACTATGGAAAGCTAAACCTGTGCCATATTAAAATCTGGTTTGGTTCAGAGGGTGAAAGTAATGATATTTAAGTACTAATATACAGGCAAGTATCATTGTGAATCTCTCTGCTTTGAAGGATTAATTCATATTCAGGAGTTGCGGACTATGCAAGGGTGGACTTGAGAAGGTCCAAAAGCACAAAAATAAGCCTAAAAGCAGCTCTCCTTCAAGATCTGTCTCACTGGATTCTCAGAAAGAAAAAAAAGAAAAAAAAAAAGTTTCTCCCCCTCTTTGCTTTGAATTAAAAGAAAGAAAAATAAAACACTTTCTCTGCCCACATTCTCACCTTTTAAACCCCACTTTCTCAACACACAACCTCTCCTATCACACATATTCTATCAAGAATTAGTTCTCTCACAAATAAACATAAGAACTCCTTATTCTTTTATCAAAAGGTCACAATTAAAATGGGGGCTTTTAAATGTTTCTCTGTAACCTGCATCACCTGTCTTCACTAATTAGCCAAACTCACATCAATTAACCAATTAAAGATCGTACCACACACACACAAAAAAAAAAAAACTTCAAAAGAGGATGACAGAAAGACAAGAAATGTCTTCACAAACTGAAAAACAAATATAGCTGATCAACTTAAGTTCTTTCTTAGAAAAAATATCAAAGTTCAGATCAGCTGGCATAGGCTGTGAAATGAATTAGCACTTCCACAGCTTGAGAAATTCTCAGAAAGACTCCATGTGTGATCAGCTGTGATTAAGAGGATCATTCTACCTTTGGAACTTTGAATCATAGAGTGATTAATACTTTAAACCCTTAACTACAGTGCTGACTGCAGACTACTTGAGTGTGAACACAGCGAGCAGGGCTTTGTTCATTTGATGGAAAATTAAATGTATTGAAATACCTATTAAAATGGTAAGTACAAATTAATGAAAAATATGCAAATCAAAAAAATTAAGAAATCAGGAAAAAAAAAAAAAAAATATATATATATATATATATATATATATATATATATATATATATATATATATATTCTTGCATGAATGTGGAATGCTAATGTGAACTGAAATACTAATTTAAACAGCATATTGCACATTCATACTTTTTAAAGTTAATTTGTCACACCTAGTTGAACATTTAAAATGAATCAACAAGGTAATTAAAAACACAATCTAGAAGCCAATTACAACGCTTAAGATATACACTTCATATTCTCACATTAATATACATTTTAAGTTGTCAACAACCGATATATAAATATCTACCAGTCACCTGTCTAGGTTTTCAAATTCATTAATACTCATTAATACATAAGACATGCAAATTCAAGAAAATATGACAATTCATTTCAAGGTCAAAGGAGTTTATTTTGAGTCACATACAGATATTTATATTACATACACAGTACCTTTAAAAGGCCGGGTGCTAACAGCAATCCATAGTGCTGTTTAAATTTTTAGGTTTTATTTTCTTTTTTTTCCCCCAACCATCTTGCATTTGTATAATAATTTGATTTGATTAACAGCCTGGAGCAGGAGGTGTGAAAATGGCATTAGATGTCAAACAGCACTGCGTAAAGAACCACAGTCTCCATCTGAAACTCTCAACAGAACGCCTCACTGACAGCACAGAGAGAGAGAGAGAGAGAGAGGTGGAGGTTTAAAAGTACCGTCTGAGTCCAAATGAAACCATAAAGAGTTGATTGAGTTGAACTTGAGACTCGTCACATTAACTAGCACACAGCGTGAATTCATGATTACAAAAACAATCCATTATTCATTATTCCATTATTCACTTAAGAGTTGTGTTATTGCACTACTGCCATTTTTGACATTGATTAACCCTAGAAAAAAAGAAAGGAAAACAGAAGGAAGGAAGAACAAAGGAAAAAGAAGTGGAAGACAGAAATGGCAATGAAGAAAGGAAGAATGAAAGGAAACAAAACAAAAAACAAGAAAGAAGGAAAGTAAAGGAAGGAATAAGGAAAAGGAAAGAAGAGAAGAAGGAAAAGAAAAAGAAGAAAGGGAGGCAATAATATGGAAAGGAAGAAGCAAAAGAAATAGAATAAAAGGAAGAAATAAAAACGAAAAGAAAGGAAAGGAACAGAGACAGGAATGAAGTAAATGAAAGCAAAAGCAAAAAAAAAAAATGAAGAAAAACAAGTAATGAATGAATGAATGAAAAGAAAGGGAAGGATGAGAAAGAAGATGGGAAAAGGCAAAAACAACTGGGAGGAAAGTAATAGAAAAAGAAGAAAGGAAACAAGCAGGGAATGATACAGGAAGAAGAAAAGGAAAATGGAAAAATAAAAGAAGGAAGAACGAAAAGAAAGAAAGAAAGTGAAGGAAGAAAATGAAACAAGAAGGAACTGAGGAAGATGGAAAGGAACAGAAGGTAGAAGGAAAGAAAAAGGAAGGAAAAAGGAAGAAAATGGAAAGAAAGTGAAAGGAGTGGGTAGTAATGATGATGTGGCCTGTATTGCTCCGAGTGTTTCCTTTGATTCATCAGTACACTGTTGTGCAGTTTGTTTGGATGGAAGTATGTACTTCATACTAAAATAGAACATGAAATACACCTTCATTTCAAACATAACATGACAGATGTGTTCACTGGGAGCTGCTGGACTGTTTCAGCTAGTGAACATGCATTTATTGATCAGCATACAAGACTGGCTAATGAATGGTTTTAATCAAAACCAAAAAAAAAAAACAAAAAAAAAACATGGGAATATTTTACAATTCCGTTCTCTAACAGTGTACATTTCTCATCTTGACCAATCAGTTTGAATTTCAATGATGACATCATAATAGCACATTAAGTTACATCATCTCCAATCGTTAGTTTCCTGCTCACAAACTGCACTTTTACAAGACAAAGTCAAATCTACAATACAGAACATACTGCCACGTTCAGTACTTTACCCACAATTCCAAAGCAGTGGCATCCCACGTATATCACTGTTCTGTGTTGGGTCGCAGGTTTATAAAGGACGCTGGTTATAACAGTGTGAAAAGTACAAACATTCAGTGTTGACACCTACACTGATCAGAAGCCATCCCAACGTTTGTTATTTGAAGCAACATGGGAGAAATACACACTCCTGGGCTGAAATTCAAGGAAACCTTACATTTACAAGTCAACGCTTTGAGCTTAATTTCGTAACAACTGATTTAAATAATGCAAAGTTTCAAAACGGATAATTGAGATGACGGATTCGCAATAAATTAACCCTGTGCGTGACCCGACAGATACAAGGGCCCTTTCATCAAAGAATAACTTGTATAAAATGCACGATGGCACACCACATTGTTGTCTGTCTATTCTAAAATGAAACGAATTGGAAACACAACGCAACGTTTTACAATTAGTATTGAATTCTAACAATTGAAATAGAAAAGCTACTGTATGTATGTACCACCCTGTTGTAAAATCAGCAGCAGCCATATTGAAGTAATTTGCAGAGACCGGAGACCTCCCAGAACCCCTCTCTGTCCTCTGGAGATGATATTTATTAATGGTGGGAAATGTGACGTCGATTTTTATGGTAAAAATGTCTGATTAGGCTGGGAAACTTCTGCTAATGTTCATGCAAATAAAAAGGTATTTAAATGGCTTTTGATATCAAGGTTTAGAGGTTGTTGTTTTATTTTTTTAAAGCAGCACCTGAATGATGTCAGCTCTCAATGTCCAACAGAAGGCTAGAATATCTTATAAGGGTCAATATATGAAGTTAATCAAAGGTGATAAATGTATGCAAAAAATTCAATCACATTCGATTAGTGTAACCATGAAAACAAAAGCACAATCTGAGCATATTTCAGCATGTGCTTAAAGGAACGGTTCACGCCAAAAAATTCAATCCTCTATCCATAATATTGCTTTTTCCAGGAAAAAAATGGTCTTGTCTGAATCAGGAGAGAAATATGCACAGATCAAGCACTATTTACAAGCAAAAACAGTGCAAAATTGCTGTTCAGATTTTGTTTTTCACTGGATGACACATTATTACGGGTTATCAACTCGTATTTTGGCCAGAAGTTACGTTTAAAGTTAAAATGCTTTAATGATGGATTTGTTTCTTGCAAACATGCAGCTTTCACAAGACGTGAATTGATAGACTGGAGCTGTGTGGATTTCTTGTGGGTTATTGTGATGTTTTTATCAGCTGTTTGGACTCTTATTCTGACGGCACCCATTCACTGCAGAGGAGCAAGAGATGTAATGCAAAATTTCTCCAGATCTGTTCTGAAGTAGAAACAAGCTCATCTCTATCTTGGATAACCTGAGGGTAAGTAAATATTTCACACATTTTGATTTCTGGGTGAACTATTCCTTTAAGTGGAAACAAACATACATTACATGCAGTGCCATATACATGTGTTTGTGAAAAATACAAATAATTTAAATAATAATAATGGAAGAACTTTACAAAAACAGTGTTTCTGGGTGAGAATGAGTTAGCAAATGAGAGCTCTGTTACATAAACAAACAAAAAAAAATCATGTATATTTCATCCCTTTATTAAAATGTTTAGTACACGGATCAAATACAGGTACAAAACAAAACCGTACAACTTAAATATTATATGTTCAGTTTACTGTGTACTGCATAATGTTTATTCAATGAAGCTAATCTTTACCTAATACTAAAAACATCAGCAATGTGTGTTTGAAAGACTACATTACTTGTCTTTTTTTTTTTAATGTAACAATTAAATGTGAAGAGTGGGGTTACATTGCAACAAACAGTGGCCCTGAAACATATTTGGACACATTAAAAAAGTAGTATGTTTTACAGTATATTAAAATGGTAGCTATATTTCTCATAAATGGTTTGTGGTAGTGGTATGTTCCTAGTTTAATATGATGAACTGCACCAGTTTGAACTGGAGAAGAACTGACTTTTTTAAGGAACGTTTTTAAGTGTCCAAATACTGTTTAGAGCCACTGTAGTTCTCAGATCTGGGGCTTATAACAGATCAGTGTAGAAATATGAATCCAGGTTTACATACAATGACTTTAAATCAGACACTTGGATCTAACGCAGGATCTCTACATGAATAGGGGATTGTGGGATTGGGTAAACAGACCTGACACATCCGACACCACCTGAAAAACCTCTATCAGAGCCGTTGCGTTTCTATATTTGTGTTTTCGAGGAGGAAACTGCATTATTTCAAAGGCACTTTCCAGATCTGACAATAAATAAACTCCAGCTGAAATTTAGGTAGTAAGCATGTCGATTCCCTTCGGACAACACAAAAATATGAGTTTCGAGATGAGATTTCGTTTGGGAGGAACAAAAGGTGAGGATGAGGTGCATGCTCTCGACCTGCATTCGTTTTAGTTACACACACCTTTCAAGGGTGACGGTACAGCATGCAAGGCTGCCGCAGAGAGTTGGAGTTTCACAAACACATAGGCAGAAAATGACAGCGACAGTGCTTGTACCCCTCAATGGCTTCCTGTAAAGCAGCCTCACTTCCTGTCGAGCAACAGAAATGCCCACGTTCACCCTTAAATGCTATATAAACACGGTTCTCTATATTTGTATATGTATAATTAGCTTAGTTACTTTTATCTCTGACCATGCAAGACTACAGGCAAAGGGAAACGGGTGATTAGCTGTGATGTGGCAAGGTGTGCAAATACTCCCTCTACTGGCCGTCAGTCCCACTCTGAGAACGCCTCACAACTGTACACAATTACATATATACAAAAGATAGGGGGCGCCATTGTACATATTATTTTATCCCACACAGACACACCGCCCGTCTGAAAACATCCGGTACAAGCAAAAAACCAAATCACAGAAAACAGGGGTTGAACAGTGCTCGTTAAAACAAAAGCCCACCCTGCCACATCGAGTGAAGCATAGAAAATCGCAAGGTATTAGATATCAGCCAGTCAGTGTACACTTTACACAGATTCCTGATTTTTTTTCTTCTTTTTCGAAGTCTCCTTATTTTTTTGGATGCCATATGAGGGGGATTCAAAGCAAAGCAACTAGTGAAGATTCATAAATATACATATTCAGACGTTTCTTTGAATGAAAATGCATACTTTGTCGTCATTTACGCGCGATACATTATTTTATACGTATATAATTACTAGTTTTTTTTATTTCGTAATTACATGTTTTCGAGGTTTGTGGATTTCTCGTTCAGGTTCGCGGGTGCCGTTCACCTTCTGAAGAACATGGGGTTGCGCAGGCAGGCGGTTAGTCACCTGCAGCACCCCAGCGGTCCGGTGGAGGTCTCCAGGCTGCTGTCGGTATCGGAGGCCAGGGTCTGGTCGGTGGACATGGAGGAGATGTCGTTGACGGAGGAGGAGGGGGGGAGGCTCTCGCTGCTGTTCATGGCTGCACCTGCGCTAAGGGAAGTAACGGGGAAAAAACGGTTACAACGAAAAAAAGAAGCACAGCCACAGCGCCCTCTACAGGGCGAAGAGATACTACAAGCAGATGTTCAAATATTAAAAAGTACAATAACGATAAAAAAACATACAAATATCCCACAGGGATGAAAGCGGGTTGCTTAAGGGTGGAGTCCATGGACTGGGTTTGGATCTGAGGTGATATTGTAGGATGTTGAGATATTTATCAAAAGCCATTTATCAAAAGCCATTATTACAGATGCAGCAAATCATGCTGTCTTCAACCCTAAGAACAAAATGTGAATAAACTATTTTACTATATATTTTTTTGCGGAAGAAAATGTACATATAAGCAGCATATATATATAATAATATGTGTATATGATATGTATATATATTTACATTTAGTCATTTAGCAGACGGCTTATCCAAATCGACTTACAAATGAGGACAATGGAAGCAATCAAAATCAACAAAAGATCAATGATATGCAAGTGCTATGACAATCCTCAGTTAGCTTAATGCAGTGCACGTTACGTAGGAAGTTTTTATATATATATAATAAAAAGAAAAGATAGAATAGAAAAAGAAAAGAGCAAGCTAGTGTGTGTAGTTTCTGTACAGTATATATATATATATATAT